>NC_056430.1:1466674-1554590 GCF_018296145.1 Oncorhynchus tshawytscha | reverse complement strand
TAGCAGATGTTAATCAAATCAAATCAAATCAAATCAAATTTTATTTGTCACATACACATGGTTAGCAGATGTTAATGCGAGTGTAGCGAAATGCTTGTGCTTCTAGTTCCGACAATGCAGTAATAACGAGCAAGTAATCTAACTAACAATTCCAAAAAAAAAAAACTACTGTCTTATACACAGTGTAAGGGGATAAAGAATATGTACATAAGGATATATGAATGAGTGATGGTACAGAGCAGCATAGGCAAGATACAGTAGATGATATCGAGTACAGTATATACATATGAGATAAGTATGTAAACCAAGTGGCATAGTTAAAGTGGCTAGTGATACATGTATTACATAAGGATGCAGTCGATGATATAGAGTACAGTATCAACGTATGCATATGAGATGAACAATGTAGGGTAAGTAACATTATATAAGGTAGCATTGTTTAAAGTGGCTAGTGATATATTTACATAATTTCCCATCAATTCCCATGATTAAAGTGGCTGGAGTAGAGTCAGTGTCATTGACAGTGTGTTGGCAGTAGCCACTCAATGTTAGTGGTGGCTGTTTAACAGTCTGATGGCCTTGAGATAGAAGCTGTTTTTCAGTCTCTCGGTCCCAGCTTTGATGCACCTGTACTGACCTCGCCTTCTGGATGACAGCGGGTGAACAGGCAGTGGCTCGGGTGGTTGATGTCCTTGATGATCTTTATGGCCTTCCTGTAGCATCGGGTGGTGTAGGTGTCCTGGAGGGCAGGTAGTTTGCCCCCGGTGATGCGTTGTGCAGACCTCACTACCCTCTGGAGAGCCTTACGGTTGAGGGCGGTGCAGTTGCCATACCAGGCGGTGATACAGCCCGCCAGGATGCTCTCGATTGTGCATCTGTAGAAGTTTGTGAGTGCTTTTGGTGACAAGCCGAATTTCTTCAGCCTCCTGAGGTTGAAGAGGCGCTGCTGCGCCTTCCTCACGATGCTGTCTGTGTGAGTGGACCAATTCAGTTTGTCTGTGATGTGTATGCCGAGGAACTTAAAACTTGCTACCCTCTCCACTACTGTTCCATCGATGTGGATGGGGGTGTTCCCTCTGCTGTTTCCTGAAGTCCACAATCATCTCCTTAGTTTTGTTGACGTTGAGTGTGAGTTATTTTCCTGACACCACACTCCGAGGCCCTCACCTCCTCCCTGTAGGCCGTCTCGTCGTTGTTGGTAATCAAGCCTACCACTGTTGTGTCGTCCGCAAACTTGATGATTGAGTTGGAGGCGTGCATGGCCACGCAGTCGTGGGTGAACAGGGAGTACAGGAGGGGGCTCAGAACGCACCCTTGTGGGGCCCCAGTGTTGAGGATCAGCGGGGAGGAGATGTTGTTGCCTACCCTCACCACCTGGGGCGGCCCGTCAGGAAGTCCAGTACCCAGTTGCACAGGGCGGGCCGAGACCCAGGGTCTCGAGCTTGATGACGAGCTTGGAGGGTACTATGGTGTTGAATGCCGAGCTGTAGTCGATGAACAGCATTCTCACATAGGTATTCCTCTTGTCCAGATGGGTTAGGGCAGTGTGCAGTGTGGTTGAGATTGCATCGTCTGTGGACCTATTTGGGCGGTAAGCAAATTGGAGTGGGTCAAGGGTGTCAGGTAGGGTGGAGGTGATATGGTCCTTGACTAGTCTCTCAAAGCACTTCATGATGACGGATGTGAGTGCTACGGGCGGTAGTCGTTTAGCTCAGTTACCTTAGCTTTCTTGGGAACAGGAACAATGGTGGCCCTCTTGAAGCATGTGGGAACAGCAGACTGGTATAGGGATTGGTTGAATATGTCCGTAAACACACCGGCCAGCTGGTCTGCGCATGCTCTGAGGGCGCGGCTGGGGATGCCGTCTGGGCCTGCAGCCTTGCGAGGGTTAACACGTTTAAATGTCTTACTCACTTCGGCTGCAGTGAAGGAGAGACCGCATGATTCCGTTGCAGGCCGTGTCAGTGGCACTGTATTGTCCTCAAAGCGGGCAAAAAGTTATTTAGTCTGCCTGGGAGCAAGACATCCTGGTCTGAGACTGGGCTGGGTTTCTTCCTGTAGTCCGTGATTGACTGTAGACCCTGCCACATACCTCTTGTGTCTGAGCCGTTGAATTGAGATTCTACTTTGTCTCTGTACTGGCGCTTAGCTTGTTTGATAGCCTTGCGGAGGGAATAGCTGCACTGTTTGTATTCAGTCATGTCACCAGACACCTTGCCCTGATTAAAAGCAGTGGTTCGTGCCTTCAGTTTCACACGAATGCTGCCATCAATCCACGGTTTCTGGTTAGGGAATGTTTTAATCGTTGCTATGGGAACGACATCTTCAACGCACGTTCTAATGAACTCGCACACCGTATCAGCGTATTCGTCAATGTTGTTGTCTGACGCAATACGAAACATCTCCCAGTCCACGTGATGGAAGCAGTCTTGGAGTGTGGAGTCAGCTTGGTCGGACCAGCGTTGGACAGACCTCAGCGTGGGAGCTTCTTGTTTTAGTTTCTGTCTGTAGGCAGGGATCAACAAAATGGAGTCGTGGTCAGCTTTTCCGAAAGGGGGCGGGGCAGGGCCTTATATGCGTCGCGGAAGTTAGAATAACAATGATCCAGGGTCTTTCCACCCCTGGTTGCGCAATCAATATGCTGATAAAATTTAGGAGTCTTGTTTTCAGATTAGCCTTGTTAAAATCCCCAGCTACAATGAATGCAGCCTCCGGATAAATCGTTTCCAGTTTGCAGAGAGTTAAATAAAGTTCGTTCAGAGCCATCGATGTGTCTGCTTGGGGGGATATATACGGCTGTGATTATAATCGAAGAGAATTCTCTTGGTAGATAATGCGGTCTACATTTGATTGTGAGGAATTCTAAATCAGGTGAACAGAAGGATTTGAGTTCCTGTATGTTTCCTTCATCACACCATGTCACGTTGGCCATAAGGCATACGCCCCCCCCCGTCTTCTTACCAGAGAGATGTTTGTTTCTGTCGGCGCGATGCGTGGAGAAACCCGCTGGCTGCACCGCTTCGGATTGCGTCTCTCCAGTGAGCCATGTTTCCGTGAAGCAGAGAACGGTACAGTCTCTGATGTCCCTCTGGAATGCTACCCTTGCTCGGATTTCATCAACCTTGTTGTCAAGAGACTGGACATTGGCAAGAAGAATGCTGGGGAGTGGTGCACGATGTGCCCGTCTCCGGAGTCTGACCAGAAGACCGCTTCGTTTCCCTCTTTTTCTGAGTCGTTTTTTTTTTTGGTCGCTGCATGTGATCCACATGGCTGTTTAACAGTCTAATGGCCTTGAGATAGAAGCTGTTTTTCAGTCTCTCGGTCCCAGCTTTGATGCACCTGTACTGACCTCGCCTTCTGGATGATAGCGGGGTGAACAGGCAGTGGCTCGTGTGGTTGTTGAGTTGGAGGAATGCATGGCCACGCAGTCATGGGTGAACAGGGAGTACAGGAGAGGGCTCAGAACACACCCTTGTGGGGCCCCAGTGTTGAGGATCAGCGGAGTGGAGATGTTGTTACCTACCCTCACCACCTGGGGGCGGCCCGCAAGGAAGTCCAGTACCCAGTTGCACAGGGCGGGGTCGAGACCCAGGGTCTCGAGCTTGATGACGAGTTTGGAGGGTACTATGGAGTTTGGAGGGTACTATGGTGTTAAATGCTGAGCTGTAGTCGATGAACAGCATTCTCACAATAAACTGGCCATACGGAGGGTCCTGGTCCACATGGACCCTATTCCCTTCATAGGGCACTGTATATTACACCCTATTCCCTTCATAGGGCACTAAATATTACACCCTATTCCCTTCATAGGGCACTATATATTACACCCTATTCCCTTCATAGGGCACTATATATTACACCCTATTCCTTCATAGTGCACTATATATTACACCCTATTCCCTTCATAGGGCACTATATATTACACCCTATTCCCTATGGTGCACTATATATTACACCCTATTCCTTCATAGGGCACTATATATTACACCCTATTCCCTTCATAGGGCACTATATATATTACACCCTATTCCCTTCATAGGGCACTATATATTACACCCTATTCCCTTCATAGGGCACTATATATTACACCCTATTTCCTTCATAGGGCACTATATATTACACCCTATTCCCTTCATAGGGCACTATATATTACAACCTATTCCTTCTGGTGCACTATATATTACACCCTATTCCCTTCATAGGGCACTATATATTACACCCTATTCCCTTCATAGTGCACTATATATTACACCCTATTACCTTCATAGTGCACTATATATTACATCCTATTCCCTATGGTGCACTATATATTACACCCTATTCCCTTCGTAGGGCACTATATATTACACCCTATTCCCTTCATAGGGCACTATATATTACACCCTATTCCCTTCATAGGGCAGTATATATTACACCCTATTACCTTCATAGTACACAATATATTACACCCTATTCCCTTCATAGGGCACTATATATTACACCCTATTCCCTTCTGGTGCACTATATATTACACCCTATTCCCTTCATAGGGCACTATATATTACACCCTCTTCCTTCATAGGGCACTATATATTACACCCTATTCCCTTCATAGGGCACTATATATTACACCGTATTCCCTTCATAGGGCACTATATATTACACCCTATTCCCTTCATAGGGCACTATATATTACACCCTATTCCCTATGGTGCACTATATATTACACCCTATTCCCTTCATAGGGCACTATATATTACACCCTATTCCCTTCATAGGGCACTATATATATTACACCCTATTCCCTTCATAGGGCACTATATATTACACCCTATTCCTTCATAGTGCACTATATATTACACCTATTCCATATGGTGCACTATATAGGGCACTATATATTACACCTATTCCCTTCATAGGGCACTATATATTACACCCTCTTCCTTCATAGTGCACTATATATTACACCCTATTCCCTTCATAGGGCACTATATATTACACCCTATTCCCTTCATAGGGCACTATATATTACACCCAATTCCTTCATAGGGCACTATATATTACACCCTATTCCCTTCATAGGGCAATATATATTACACCCTATTCCCTTCATAGGGCACTATATATTACACCCTATTCCCTTCTGGTGCACTATATATTACACCCTATTCCTTCATAGGGCACTATATATTACACCCTATTCCCTTCATAGGGCACTATATATTACACCTTATTCCCTTCATAGGGCAATATATATTACACCCTATTCCCTTCATAGTGCACTATATATTACACCCTATTCCCTTCATAGGGCACTATATATTACACCCTATTCCCTTCATAGGGCACTATATATTACACCCTATTCCCTTCATAGAGCACTATATATTACACCCTATTCCCTTCATAGGGCACTATATATTACACCCTATTCCCTTCATAGGGCACTATATATATTACACCCTATTCCTTCATAGTGCACTATATATTACACCCTATTCCCTATGGTGCACTATATATTACATCCTATTCCCTATGGTGTACTATATATTACACCCTATTCCCTTCATAGTGCACTATATATTACACCCTATTCCCTTCATAGGGCACTATGTATTACACCCTATTCCCTTCATAGGGCACTATATATTACACCCTATTCCCTATGGTGCACTATATACTACACCCTATTCCCTTCATAGGGCACTATATATTACACCCTATTCCCTATGGTGCACTATATATTACACCCTATTCCCTTCATAGTGCACTATATATTACACCCTATTCCCTTCATAGGGCACTATATATTACACCCTATTCCCTTCTGGTGCACTATATATTACACCCTATTCCCTTCATAGGGCACTATATATTACACCCTATTCCCTTCTGGTGCACTATATATTACACCCTATTCCCTTCATAGGGCACTATATATTACACCCTATTCCCTTCATAGGGCACTATATATTACACCGTATTCCCTTCATAGTGCACTATATATTACACCCTATTCCCTTCATAGTGCACTATATATTACACCCTATTACCTTCATAGTGCACTATATATTACATCCTATTCCCTATGGTGTACTATATATTACACCCTATTCCCTTCATAGTGCACTATATATTACACCCTATTCCCTTCATAGGGCACTATGTATTACACCCTATTCCCTTCATAGGGCACTATATATTACACCCTATTCCTTCATAGTACACAATATATTACACCCTATTCCTATGGTGTACTATGTATTACACCCTATTCCCTTCATAGTGTACTATATATTACACCCTATTCCTTCATAGGGCACTATATATTACACCCTATTCCCTTCTGGTGCACTATATATTACACCCTATTCCCTTCATAGGGCACTATATATTACACCCTATTCCCTTCATAGGGCACTATGTATTACACCCTATTCCCTTCATAGGGCACTATATATTACACCCTATTCCCTTCATAGGGCACTATATATTACACCCTATTCCCTATGGTGCACTATATACTACACCCTATTCCCTTCATAGGGCACTATATATTACACCCTATTCCCTATGGTGCACTATATATTACACCCTATTCCCTTCATAGGGCACTATATATTACACCCTATTCCCTATGGTGCACTATATATTACACCCTATTCCCTTCATAGGGCACTATATATTACACCCTATTCCCTTCATAGGGCACTATATATTACACCCTATTCCCTTCATAGTGCACTATATATTACACCCTATTCCCTTCATAGGGCACTATATATTACACCCTATTCCCTTCATAGGGCACTATATATTACACCCTATTCCCTTCATAGGGCACTATATATTACACCCAATTCCCTTCATAGGGCACTATATAGTGTAACAAAGTAGTGCCCTATAATGGAAATAGGGTGCGATTTGGGATGCAGTAATGAGAGTAGAGTACTAAGCCTTTCACCCTCATAAAGTCCCCTTTCCTTCCCTCTTCTTGTCTTCTCTGAACTGTTTGTCTGAAGCTTGGCGTTAGCAGACAATAAGAGGAAATGACTGGAGCACATGATGATGAGACAGCACAGCGTGTTTCTCTGTGGACAGTAAGGTCAGGACCGACTGGGCTTCCAATCTCCTCCCATACTGAGAGACATGGTCGCATTCATACGCACATACACACTATTCTCTATGTGAAACATCCATTTGGACCAGGACCCTCCGTATGGCCAGTATAGTGCACCAGAAGCCCAGGATGAGATAATAACCAGATCATCAGAAACCAGGATGAGATAATAACCAGATCATCAGAAGCCAGGATGAGATAATAACCAGATCATCAGAAACCAGGATGAGATAATAACCAGATCATCAGAAGCCCAGGATGAGATAATAACCAGATCATCAGAAAACCAGGATAAGATAATAACCAGGATAAAAACAGACACAATAGACACAATAGAAAGTGAATTTGGTCCAAATGAAGTTCCCTTTTGTCTCCTGGCTGAAAAACACCTGTTTGTAGGTAACCCTAGCAGATATTCAGTTCCTTGGAAATATTTTAGAAACTGTCTATGTCTGAGCAACAGAAATGCGATATTACTGGATAGGTAAAAGAAAAGAGAGAGGGAGAGAGAGAGAGATATCATTGATTTGGCAATGTTAACACATGTTTCCCATGCCAATAAAGCCCTTGAATTGAATTGAATTGAGAGAGAGAGGGGGGACTGACAGGTATGATTCCCAACAATAAAGGGCATTACTCTGACCTGCAGGCTAAATTTATTTAATCCCAGTACACGTTGCACTAGAGACTTCTGATATTCCCTGACTCAACAAGATTGGATGGATAGTCCCTTCCGCCCGTCTGTCCTGAGGCCTGGGGGTGAGGAGGAGCTGGGCTGTCCCTCCCACCTTCCCATGCTGCCCACATCAGCAGCACTCTGTCCTGTACTAGAGGGAGGGTGCGTAGTGCACTAGGCCTGCAGGCCAGAGTCATGCCCTTTAGTGTTAGGAATCACGCCTGTCAGCTCCCTCTCTCTCAATTCCCCCCCCTCTCTCTCCCTCTCTCTCCCCCTTTCTCTCTCCCCCTTTCGCTCTCTATCTCCCTTTCTCTCTCCCCCTTTCTCTCTCTCCTTTCTCTCTCTCCCCCTTTCTCTCTCCCCCTCTCTCCCCCTTTCTCTCTCAGCCTTTCTCTCTCTCTCCTTTCTCTCTTTCCCCCTTTCTCCCTCCCACTCTCTCTCTCCCCTTTCTCTCCCTCTCTCTCTCTCCTTTCTCTCTCTCCCCCTTTCTCTCTCTCCCTTTCTCCCCCTCTCTCTTCCTTTCTCTCCCCCCTCTCCCCTTTTCTCTCTCCCCTTTTATCTCTCCCCTCTCTCTCCCCCTTTCTCTCTCTCCTTTCTCTCTCCCCCTTTCTCTCTCTCCCTTTATCTCTCCCCTCTCTCTCCCTTTCTCTCCCCCTTTCTCTCTCCCTTTCTCTCTCCCCCCTTCTCTCTCCCCCTTTCTCTCTCTCCCTTTCTCTCTACCCCACTCTCTCTCCCTTTCTCTCTCCCCTATCTCCCCTGCTCTCTCTCCTTTCTCTCTCCCCTCTCTCTCCCCTTTTCTAACTCCTTTCTCTCTCTCACTTTCTCTCTCTCCCTTTCTCGCTCTCCTTTTCTCTCTCCCCCTTTCTCTCTCCCCCTTTCTCTCTCATTTCACCTAGCTTACTGTATCAGAGGAGAAACCAATCAAATGCCTCTAGATCTGCACCAGTGTTCTGTATGAAAGGCACAGTTCACCAGAACAGAGCAATACGAGGAAGTAATAAGGTCAGTTCCAACAGTACCTCTCTCTAGTCCCTCTCTGTTCCCTCTCTGTTCCCTCTCTGCTCCCTCTCTGCTCCCTCTCTGTTCCCTCTCTGCTCTCTCTCTGCTCCCTCTCTGTTCCCTCTCTGCTCCCTCTCTGTTCCTCTCTGCTCCCTCTCTGTTCCCTCTCTGTCCCTCTCTGCTCCCTCTCTGCTCCCTCCTCTCTGTTCCCTCTCTGCTCCCTCTCTGTTCTCCCTCTCTGTTCCCTCTCTGCTCCCTCTCTGCTCCCTCTCTGCTCCCTCTCTGTTCCCTCTCTGCTCCCTCTCTGCTCCCTCTCTGCTTCCTCCTCTCTGTTCCCTCTCTGCTCCCTCTCTGTTCCCTCTCTGCTCCCTCTCTTCTCCCTCTCTCCTCCCTCTCTGCTCTCTCTCTCTGCTCCCTCTCTGTTCCCTCTCTGTTCCCTCTCTGTTCCCTCTCTGTTCCCTCTCTGCTCCCTCTCTGCTCCCTCTCTGTTCCCTCTCTACCCCCTCTCTGTTCCCTCTCTGTTCCTCTCTGTTCCCTCTCTGTTCCTCTCTGTTCTCTCTCTGCTCCCTCTCTGTTCTCTCTCTCTGCTCTCTCTCTGCTCCCTCTTTGCTCCTCTCTGTTCCCTCTCTGTTCCCTCTCTGTTCCCTCTCTGCTCCCTCTCTTCTCCCTCTCTCCTCCCTCTCTGCTCTCTCTCTGCTCCCTCTCTGTTCCCTCTCTGCTCCCTCTCTGTTCCCTCTCTCTGTTCCCTCTCTGCTCCCTCTCTGCTCCCTCTCTGTTCCCTCTCTACCCCCTCTCTGTTCCCTCTCTGCTCCCTCTCTGTTCCCTCTCTGTTCCCTCTCTGCTCCCTCTCTGCTCTCTCTCCTCCCCCTCGGTTCCCCCTCTCTGCTCCCTCTCTGTTCCCTCTCTGCTCCCTCTCTTCTCCCTCTCTGTTCTCTCTCTGCTCCCTCTCTGCTCCCTCTCTGCTCTCTCTCTGCTCCCTCTCTCCTCACCCTCTGTTCCCCCTCTCCGCTCCCTTTCTGCTCCCTCTCTGTTCCCTCTCTTCTCCCTCCCTGTTCCCCCTCTCTGCTCCTCTCTCTCTCTCTCTCAGCTCCCTCTCTGCTCCCTGTCTGCTCTCTCTCTGCTCCCTCTCTACCCCTCTCTGTTCCCTCTCTGTTCCCTCTCTGCTCCTCTCTGTTCCCTCTCTGTTCCCTCTCTGTTCCCTCCCTGCTCCCTCTCTGCTCCCTCTCTCTGTTCCCCCTCTCTGCTCTCTCTGCTCTCTCTCTGCTCCCTCTCTACCCCCTCTCTGTTCCCTCTCTGTTCCCTCTCTGTTCCCTCTCTGCTCCCTCTCTGTTCCCTCTCTGTTCCCTCTCTGCTCCCTCTCTGTTCCCTCTCTGCTCCCTCTCTGTTCCCTCCCTGCTCCCTCTCTTCCCCCTCTCTGCCCTCTCTCTGCTCTCTCTCTGCTCCCTCTCTACCCCCTCTCTGTTCCCTCTCTGCTCCCTCCTCTCTGTTCCCTCTCTGCTCCCTCTCTGCTCCCTCTCTGTTCCCTCTCTGCTCCCTCTCTGCTCCCTCTCTGCTCCCTCTCTGTTCCCTCTCTGCTCCCTCTCTGCTCCCTCTCTGTTCCCTCTCTGCTCCCTCTCTGTTCCCTCTCTGCTCCCTCTCTGTTCCCTCTCTGCTCCCCTCTCTGCTCCCTCTCTGTTCCCTCTCTGCTCTCTCTCTGCTCCCTCTCTGTTCCCTCTCTGCTCCTCTCTCTGCTCCCCTCTCTGCTCCCTCTCTGCTCCCTCTCTGCTCCCTCCTCTCTGTTCCCTCTGTGCTCCCTCTCTGCTCCCTCCTCTCTGTTCCCTCTCTCTCTGCTCCCTCTCTGCTCCCTCTCTGTTCTCTGTTCCCTCTCTGCTCCCTCTCTGCTCCCTCTCTGCTTCCTCCTCTCTGTTCCCTCTCTGCTCCCTCTCTGCTCCCTCTCTGCTTCCTCCTCTCTGTTCCCTCTCTGCTCCCTCTCTGTTCCCTCTCTGCTCCCTCTCTTCTCCCTCTCTCCTCCCTCTCTGCTTTCTCTCTGCTCCCTCTCTGTTCCCTCTCTGCTCCCTCTCTGTTCCCTCTCTGTTCCCTCTCTGCTCCCTCTCTGCTCCCTCTCTGTTCCCTCTCTACCCCCTCTCTGTTCCCTCTCTGCTCCCTCTCTGTTCCCTCTCTGTTCCCTCTCTGCTCTCTCTCTGCTCCCTCTCTGCTCTCTCTCTGCTCTCTCTCTGCTCCCTCTCTGCTCCCTCTCTGTTCCCTCTCTGCTCCCTCTCTGTTCCCTCTCTGCTCCCTCTCTTCTCCCTCTCTCCTCCCTCTCTGCTCTCTCTCTGCTCCCTCTCTGTTCCCTCTCTGCTCCCTCTCTGTTCCCTCTCTGTTCCCTCTCTGCTCCCTCTCTGCTCCCTCTCTGTTCCCTCTCTACCCCCTCTCTGTTCCCTCTCTGCTCCCTCTCTGTTCCCTCTCTGTTCCCTCTCTGCTCCCTCTCTGTTCCCGCTCTGCTCTCTCTCCTCCCCCTCGGTTCCCCCTCTCTGCTCCCTCTCTGTTCCCTCTCTGCTCCCTCTCTTCTCCCTCTCTGCTCTCTCTCTGCTCCCTCTCTGCTCCCTCTCTGCTCTCTCTCTGCTCCCTCTCTCCTCACCCTCTGTTCCCCCTCTCTGCTCCCTTTCTGCTCCCTCTCTGTTCCCTCTCTTCTCCTCCCTGTTCCCCCTCTCTGCTCCCTCTCTGCTCTCTCTCAGCTCCCTCTCTGCTCCCTGTCTGCTCTCTCTCTGCTCCCTCTCTACCCCCTCTCTGTTCCCTCTCTGTTCCCTCTCTGCTCCTCTCTGTTCCCTCTCTGCTCCCTCTCTGTTCCCTCCCTGCTCCTCTCTGCTCCTCTCTGTTCCCCCTCTCTGCTCTCTCTCTGCTCTCTCTCTGCTCCCTCTCTACCCCCTCTCTGTTCCCTCTCTGCTCCCTCTCTGTTCCCTCTCTGCTCCCTCTCTGTTCCCTCTCTGTTCCCTCTCTGCTCCCTCTCTGTTCCCTCCCTGCTCCCTCTCTGTTCCCTACCTGCTCCCTCTCTTCCCCCTCTCTGCTGTCTCTCTGCTCTCTCTCTGCTCCCTCTCTACCCCTCTCTGTTCCCTCTCTGCTCCCTCTCTGTTCCCTCTCTGCTCCCTCTCTGTTCCCTCTCTGTTCCCTCTCTGCTCCCTCTCTGTTCCCTCTCTGCTCCCTCTCTGTTCCCTCCCTGCTCCCTCTCTTCTCCCTCTCTGTTCCCCCTCTCTGCTCTCTCTCAGCTCCCTCTCTGTTCCCTCTCTCTGCTCCCTCTCTGTTCCCTCTCAGCTCCCTCTCTGCTCCATGTCTGCTCTCTCTCTGCTCTCTCTCTGCTCCCTCTCTGTTCCCTCTCTGCTCCCTCTCTGTTCCCTCTCTGTTCCCTCTCTGCTCCCTCTCTGTTCCCTCTCTGTTCCCTCTCTACCCCCTCTCTGTTCCCTCTCTGCTCCCTCTCTGTTCCCTCTCTGTTCCCTCTCTGCTCCCTCTCTGTTCCCTCTCAGCTCCCTCTCTGCTCCCTGTCTGTTCCCTCTGTTCCCTCTGCTCCCTCTCTCCCCCTCTCTGTTCCCTCTCTGCTCCCTCTCTGCTCCCTCTCTGTTCCCCCTCTCTGCTCTCTCTCTGCTCTCTCTCTGCTCCCCCAAGCCTCCATGCAAGGCTTCAGCGGTACACACTTCCTGTTGTTTCTACCCTGCTGACACACATTCCAGGGACTTTTAAAACAACATCACAATATATAATATGGATGTATGCTATTTATTATTTTACATTAAACAACATTAAATCATTTGTTAAGATCTTTGTTTCCAACACATTCATTAATGTATTTAGTTGTTTCATATACACTGAATGTACAAAACATTAAGAACACCTTCCTAATATTGAATTTTATTAATATTAAGTATTAAATATTTTATCTTGTACATTTACCCTCTAAAGGGCACATATACACAATCCATGTCTCAATTGTCTCAATGCTGAACAATCATTCTCTAACCCGTCTCCTCCCCTTCATCTACACTGATAGAATTGGATGTAACAAGTGACATCAATAAGGAATCATAGCTTTCACCTGGATTCACCTGGTCAGTCTGTGTCCATGGAAAGAGCAGGTGTTCATAATGTTTTGTATACTCAGTGTATAAACTGAATAACAGAAGCAGTGAAAACATTATAATGTGAAGTCCCTTTAAGTCCTTTACGAAAGAAACTATAGAGTTGGATAGAGGGAGCTTAAGCAACTATAGAGTTGGATAGAGGGAGCTAAAGCAACTATAGAGTTGGATAGAGGGAGCTAAAGCAACTATAGAG
Source organism: Oncorhynchus tshawytscha (assembly GCF_018296145.1). Lineage (NCBI taxonomy): Eukaryota > Metazoa > Chordata > Actinopteri > Salmoniformes > Salmonidae > Oncorhynchus > Oncorhynchus tshawytscha. The sequence goes on along the minus strand of NC_056430.1, from coordinate 1,541,514 downwards.
TTGGATAGAGGGAGCTAAAGCAACTATAGAGTTGGATAGAGGGAGCTAAAGCAACTATAGAGTTGGATAGAGGGAGCTAAAGCAACTATAGAGTTGGATAGAGGGAGCTAAAGCAACTATAGAGTTGGATAGAGGGAGCTAATGCAACTATAGAGTTGGATAGAGGGAGCACTTGGCCAAAAAGCCTGTGTTAACATGGGCAGTGCTATTGAGAACGTCTACCATTTTGAAATAGTCAACTGGGTGGGACTTCTTATCAACCTATAGTACCAGTCAAATCTTTGGACACACCTACTTATTCCAGGGTTGTTCTTTATTTTTTACTATAGTCAGTCTACATTGTAGAATAATAGTGAAGACATCAAAACTAATAACACATAAATAACACATATGGAATCATGTCGTAAATCAAACCTTCATGGTCAAATTGCTGCAAAGAAACCACTACTAAAGGACATCATTAAGAAGAAGAGACTTGCTTAGGCCAAGAAACACGAGCAGTGGACATTGGAGCAGTGAAATCTGTCCTTTGGTCTGATGAGGCCAAATTTGATATTTTTGGTTCCAACCGCCGTGTCTTTGCAGGAAACTTTGCAGTATTTCGTTTTTTTCTGTACTATTTTTTACATTATCAGCTCAGGATGATTTCCCTGGAGTAGATCCTTTGTCCACTCTCCCCACTCTCCCCAGAGCAATTGATCTTATTCCAGAGGCCGATCCAAAACATCACTGGCGGAGGAGAGCCACTTGAGGCGGCCTGCTGGTTCGACTTAGTAGGCGTGCACACCACCCACCGCTTCCGAGTATATTACTCGCTAATGTTCAGTCTTTGGATAATAAAGTTGATGAGCTTAGAGCAAGGATTTTTTCCAGAGAGACATCGGGACCTGTAACATACTTTGTTTCACGGAAACATTGCTCTCTCGGGATACTCTGTTGGAGTCGGAAAAGCCAGCAGGATTCTCAGTACATTGTGCAGACAGGAATAAACCTCTCTCCAGGAGAAGGGGTGGAGGGGTGTGTTTCATGATTAATGACTCATGGTGTAATTCTAGGAACATACAGGAACTCAAGTCATTTTGTTCACCCGACCTAGAATACTTCACAATTAAATGCCGACCATATTATCTCCCAAGAGAACTCTCCTCCATTATCGCCACAGCCGTTTACATCCCACCTCAAAGCCAAAACAAGACGGCCTTCAAAGAACTTCACTGGACTTTATGCAAACTGGAAACCACATATCCTGAGGTAGCAGGTAGCCTTGTGGATAGATTTGCCCACCCTTCTTTTGACAAATCTGACCACGATTTCATCTTGCTCCTCCCATCCTATAGGCAGAAACTCAAACAGGAAGTGCCCGTGCTTCTTACTATTCAACGCTGGTCTGACCAATCGGAATAAAAGCTTCAGGATTGTTTTGATCACGTGGACTGGGATATAATCCCAGGTAGTTCACGAAAATAATCTAGACGCATACACGGATACAGTGACTGAGTTTTTATAAGGAAGTGTATAGGAGATGTAGTACCCACTGTGACTATTAACTCTTAAGGATTAGCCCTTTTTTAAAATTTTCACCTTTAATGACATACCCAAATATAACTGCGTGTAGCTCAGGTCCTGAAGCAAGGATATGCATATTCTTGCTACCATTTGAAAGGAAACACTTTGAGGTTTGTGGAAATGTGAAATTAATGTAGGAGAATAAAACACATTAGATCTGGTTAAAGATAATACAAAGAAAATACAAACCGTTCATTTTTAAAATTCAAGAGAAAGTCCATCACGTATTATTCCAGCCCAGCTGCAATTTAGATTTTGGCCACTCGATGGCATCAGTGTATGTGCAAAGTGTTCGACTGATCCAATGAACCATTGCATTTCTGTTCAAAATGTTGTCTCAAGACTGCCCAAATGTGCCTAATTAGTTTATTAATAGCTTTCATGTAATTTAATAGCTACTGTAAATTTGACAGTGTGGTTAGATTAACAAGAATTTAAGATTTCTGCCAATATCTGATATGTCTATATCCTGGGAAATGTTCTTGTTGCTTACAACCTCATGTTAATCGCATTAGCCTACGTTAGCTCAACCTTCCCGTAGAAGGGACACCAATCTTGAAGAAGAAGAAAAAACCTACCTTAACCAGAAACCGTGGATAGATGGTAGCATTCGCGCAAAACTGAAATTGCGAACCACTGCATTTAACCGTGGCAAGTCAACTGGTAATATGGCGTAATATAAACAGTGTAGTTATTCACTCCGCAAGCCAATCAAACAAGCTAAACATCAGTATAGAGATAAAGTGGAGTCACAATTCAATGGCTTAGACATGAGAGGTATGTGGCAGTGGCTACAGGCAATCATGGATTACAAAAGGAATACCAGCCACGTCACCAAGACCGTCGTCTTGCTTCCGGACAAACTAAACACATTCTTCACACGTTTTGAGGATAGCATAGTGCCACCGATGCGGCCCGCTACCAAGGACTGTGGAATCTCCTTCTCTGTGGCCGACGTGAGTCAAACATTTAAAAGTGTTAACCCTGGCAAGGCTTCCGGCCTAGACGCGTCCTCTGAGCATGCACAGACCAGCTGGCTGGTGTGTTTACGGCGTACTCAATCTCTCCCTATCCCAGTCTGCTGTCCCCACATGCTTCAAGATCGGCACCATCGTTCCTGTACCCAATAAGTTTAAGGTAACTGAACTTAATGGCTATCGCCCGTACCACTCACCTCTGTCATCATGAAGTGCTTTGAGAGACTAGTTAAGGATCATATCACCTCTACTTTACCTGCCACCCTAGACCCACTTCAATTTGCTTACCGCCCCAATAGATCCACAGACGATGCGATCACTGCCCTATCCCATCTGGACAAGAGGAATACCTATGTAATAATGCTGTTCATTGACTATAGCTCAGAATTCAACACCATAGTACCCTCCAAGCTCATCATTAAGCTTGAGACCCTGGTTCTCAACCCCGCCCTTGTGCAATTGGGTCCTGAACTTTCTGCCAGGCCGCCCCCAGGTGGTGAAGGTAGGAAACAACATCTCCACTTCGCTGATCCTCAATACTGGGACTCCACAAGGTTGCGTGCTCCCTCCTGTACTCACTGTTCAACCATAACTGCGTGGCCATGCACGCCTCCAACTCAATCGTCAAGTTTGCAGATGACACAACAGTGGTAGGCTTGAATACCAACAACGGCGAGACAGCCTACAGGGAGGAGGTGAGGACCCTCGGAGTGTGGTGTCAGGAAAATAACCTCTCACTCAATGTCAACAAAACAAAGGAGATGATCGTGGACTTCAGGAAACAGCAGAGGGTGCAATCCCCTATCTACATCGACAGGACCGCAGTGGAGAAGGTGGAAATCTTCAAGTTCCTTGGCGTTCACATCACTGACAAACTGAAATGGACCACGCACACAGACAGTGTGGTGAAGAAGGCACAACAGAGCCTCTTCAACCTCAGGAGGCTGAAGAAATATGGCATGTCACCTAAAACCCTCAGAAACGTCTACAGATGCATAATTGAAAGCGTCCTCTTGGACTGTATCATCGTCTGGTACGGCAACTGCACCACCCGCAACCGCAAAGCTCTCCAGAGGGTGCATTATAGAGGGAAAACTACCAGCCCTCCAGGACACCTACAGCACACGATGTTACAGGAAGGCCAAAAAGATCATCAAGGACATCAAGGACAAGCCACTGCCTGTTCACCCCGCTATCATCCAGAAGGCAAGGTCAGTACAGGTGCATCAAAGCTGGGACTGAGAGATTGAAAAACAGCTTCTATCTCAAAGCCATCAGAATGTTAAATAGCCATCACTAGCACATTAGAGTCTGCTGCCTATAGGCATAGACAAGAAATCACTGGCCACTTTAAGGAATGTATCACTAGTCACTTTAATAATGTTGACATATCTGGAATTACTCATCTCATATGTATATACTGTATTCTATACTATGCTACTGTATCTTAGTCCGTTCCACTCTGACATCGCTTGTCCAAATGTATATAGTCTTAATTCCCTCCTACTTAGATGTGTGTGTTGGGTATATGTTGTGTAATTTGTTAGATATTACTTGTTAGATATTACTGCACCGTCAGAGCTAGAAGCACAAGCATTTCACCCGCAATAACATCTGCTAATCACGTGTATGTGACCAATACAATTTAATTTGATTTGATTTGTGTGTTTCCCACCGTGAAGCGTGGAGGACGTGTGATGGGGCGGGGTTGCTTTTCTGGTGGCACTGTCAGTGATGTATTTAGAATTCAAAGCACACAACCAGCATGGCTACCACAACATTCTGCAGCGATACACTATCCCATCTGGTCTGAGCTTAGTGGGATAATAAATTGTTTTTCAATAGAACAATGACCCCAAAACATACCTCCAGGCTTTGTAAGGGATATTTGACAAATGAGGAGTGTGATGGAGTGCTGCATCAGATGACCTGGCCTCCATAATCACTCGACCTCAAACCAATTGAGATGGTTTGGGATGAGTTGGACCGCAAAGTGAACAAAAATCATCCAACAAGTGCTCAGCATATGTGGGAACTACTTCAAGACTGTTGGAAAAGCATTCCAGGGAAGCTGGTTGAGAGAATGCCAAGAGTGTGCAAAGCTGTCATCAAGGCAAAGGGTGGCTATTTGAATAATCTCAAATATCAAATACGTTTTTGTTTTTTTTAACACTTTTTTGGTTACAACATGATTCCATATGTGTTATTTCATAGTTTTGATCTTCACTATTATTCTACTATGTAGAAAAGAGAAAAAATAAAGAAATACACTTGAATGAGTAGGAGTGTCCACATTGTTTTACTGGTACTGTATATACTAGTCACCCAAGTCGTAGACTGTTCTCTCTGCTACCTTTTGGTCCAAGTCTAGGACCAAAAGGATCCTTAACAGCTTCTATCCCCAAGCCATAAGACTGCTGAACAATTAACCAAATGGACTATATACAGTGACCCCCCCCCGCCCACACACACATACACACACACACTGCTGCTACTTGCTGTTTATTATCTGTGCATAGTCACTTTACCCCCACCTACTCGACTAACCTGTACCCCCTCACATTGACTCGTTATCGGTGCCCCCTGTATATATAGCCTCGTTATTGTTATTTTATTGTGTTACTTTTTTTTTATTTTTTTACTTTAGTTTATTTGGTAAATATTTTCTTAACTCTTTCTTGACCTGCATTGTTGGTTAAGGGCTGGTCAGTCAGCATATCACGGTTGTATTCGGCGCATGTGACAAATAACTGTCACGCCCTGGCCTTAGTTATCTTTGTTTTCTTTATTATCTTGGTTTATTATTTAGGTCAGGGTGTGACATGGGGGATTTATGTGTTTTGTCTGGTCTAGGGGGTTTTGTATGTTTATGGGGCTGTTTCCTTTCTAGCTAGTTTGTAGGTCTATGGTTGCCTAGATTGGTTCTCAATTAGAGGCAGCTATCTATCGTTGTCTCTGATTGGGAACCATATTTAGGCAGCCATATTCTGTGGGTACTTTGTGGGTGGTTGTCTTCTGTCATTGCACAGATAGGACTGTTTTTCACATTTGTTGTTTTGTATTTTGTAGTGTTCTCGTGTATGGTCTTTATTAAACATGTTGAACTCTAACCACGCTGCGCTTTGGTCCTCCTCTCCTTCAGCGGAAGAAAACTGTTACAATAAAGTTTGATTTGATTTGAAAGGCAGAGACAATAAGAAGACAGAGTGGATGAATGAATTAAACCATAGTTTTGTTTCATCAGAAAACCGGAGAGCAAACTCTGTCTGGTGAAGTCCACTAAGCATATTATATCTAACAAAACAGTTATGTGACCTGCAGTAGGGTCAAGCAAGTTGATGTTTCTGACATTTTAGGACTATTAAACATCTATTGATTCAGAACAAGTAGAAAAACATGTTGACTCACCCTACTGCTAGAGAAACACCACCCTCCTCTCTGTCATGTTGACTCACCCTACTGGTAGAGAAACACCACCCTCCTCTCTGTCATGTTGACTCACACTACTGGTAGAGAAACACCACCCTCCTCTCTGTCATGTTGACTCACCCTACTGGTAGAGAATATCACCCTCCTCTCATGTTGACTCACCCTACTGGGAGAGAAACACCGCCCTCCTCTCTCTGTCATGTTGACTCACCCTACTGGTAGAGAACTGGTGGAGAAACACCACCCTCCTCTCTGTCATGTTGACTCACCCTACTGGTAGAGAAACACCACCCTCCTCTCTGTCATGTTGACTCACCCTACTGGTGGAGAAACACCACCCTCCTCTCTGTCATGTTGACTCACCCTACTGGTAGAGAAACACCACCCTCCTCTCTGTCATGTTGACTCACCCTACTGGTAGAGAAACACCACCCTCCTCTCTGTCATGTTGACTCACCCTACTGGTAGAGAAACACCACCCTCCTCTCTGTCATGTTGACTCACCCTACTGGTAGAGAAACACCATCCTCCTCTCATGTTGACTCACCCTACTAGTAGAGAAACACCACCCCTCTCTATCTGTCATGTTGACTCACCCTACTGGTAGAGAAACACCACCCTCCTCTCTGCCATGTTGACTCACCCTACTGGTAGAGAAACACCACCCTGGTAGAGAAACACCATCCTCTGTCTGTGTTGACTCACCCTACTGGTAGAGAATATCACCCTCCTCTCATGTTGACTCACCCTACTGGTAGAGAAACACCATCCCTCCTCTCTGTCATGTTGACTCACCCTACTGGTAGAGAATATCACCTTCCTCTCATGTTCTCACTCACCCTACTGGTAGAGAAACACCACCCTCCTCTCATGTTGACTCACCCTACTGGTAGAGAAACACCACCCTCCTCTCTGTCATGTTGACTCACCCTACTGGTAGAGAAACACCACCCTCCTCTCTGTCATGTTGACATGTTGACCCTACTGGTAGAGAAACACCATCCTCCTCTCATGTTGACTCACCCTACTGCTAGAGAAACACCACCCTCCTCTCTGTCATGTTGACTCACCCTACTGGTAGAGAAACACCACCCTCCTCTCTGTCATGTTGACTCACCCTACTGGTAGAGAAACACCACCCTCCTCTCTGTCATGTTGACTCACCCTACTGGTAGAGAAAAACACCACCCTCCTCTCATGTTGACTCACCCTACTGGTAGAGAAACACACCACCTGGTCACCACCCCTCTCATGTTGACTCACCCTACTGGTAGAGAAACACCACCCTCCTCTCTGTCATGTTGACTCACCCTACTGTTAGAGAAACACCATCCTCCTCTCATGTTGACTCACCCTACTGCTAGAGAAACACCACCCTCCTCTCTGTCATGTTGACTCACCCTACTGGTAGAGAAACACCACCCTCCTCTCTGTCATGTTGACTCACCCTACTGCTAGAGAAACACCACCCTCCTCTCTGTCATGTTGACTCACCCTACTGGTAGAGAAACACCACCCTCCTCTCTGTCATGTTGAATCACCCTACTGGTAGAGAAACACCACCCTCCTCTCTGTCATGTTGACTCACCCTACTGGTAGAGAAACACCACCCTCCTCTCATGTTGACTCACCCTACTGTTAGAGAAACACCATCCTCCTCTCTGTCATGTTGACTCACCCTACTGGTCATGTTGAGGAGAAAACACCACCCCTCTCTGTCATGTTGACTCACCCTGTCCTCTCTGTCATGTTGACTCACCCTACTGGTAGAGAAACACCACCCTCCTCTCTGTCATGTTGACTCACCCTACTGCTAGAGAAACACCACCCTCCTCTCTGTCATGTTGACTCACCCTACTGCTAGAGAAACACCACCCTCCTCTCTGTCATGTTGACTCACCCTACTGGTAGAGAAACACCACCCTCCTCTCTGTCATGTTGACTCACCCCCTACTGCTAGAGAAACACCACCCCTCCTCTCTGTCATGTTGACTCACCCTACTGCTAGAGAAACACCACCCTCCTCTCTGTCATGTTGACTCACCCTACTGGTAGAGAAACACCACCCTCCTCTCATGTTGCCTCACCCTACTGGTAGAGAAACACCACCCTCCTCTCTGTCATGTTGACTCACCCTACTGGTAGAGAAACACCATCCTCCTCTCATGTTGACTCACCCTACAAACACCACCCTCCTCTCTGTCATGTTGACTCACCCTACTGGTAGAGAAACACCATCTCTTTCAGCGTTAGCTAGTTAACATTATCCTTCTACATCTAGCTACATATTGAACTTCCATCCTCTCAGGCCAGGGGGGCACAACAATATATGAATTAATGTTTGGATCAGAGTCGCAGTTATAATCATTCGCCAGTACAGAGAACTAAGTAAAACCACAAGTCCAAATACCTATCTCCATCCATGACTTATTTAGGAAAGGGCCAATTTTAGCTAGCTGGCTAGCTAGCCACCGGAGGACAATGAGATGAATCAATTCCAGTTGTTTCTGTCAATGGCGTATGCTCTCAATGCAATTTGGTGTAATGCAAAAATCCAAGCTGGCGTTCCCTTGACACTATTTTTGGTGGGCCAGGACCATTTACAGTTGAGCTCACTCAGTTTAGCTTAATGCAGATTAGCTAATGTTTTAATGCTACGAGTGGCAAACAATGTCATATTTGTTTGGACCAGACAACATAGTAGAGAGACAGAGAGGAGCTTGCTTAGCTGCTTTCTCCCGTGAGATACATTCAGCCTTTTACGAACTGAATGAAAATTATGAAACACAGAGAAAAATATATATATTATTTTATTTATAAAAAAAAAAATGTTGGTCAATTTCTATGGGAAGCCTGGCTCCCTTGGGGTCCATCAATACATGCTCCTGACAGCTTCCTATTGGTTAATTAATCTAGGATCACAGAATTCCATCAGGTCAGCAGGAGGGATCAGCCAATGAATTATACTCCTCAACAAACACACACAGTTTGCACCGTTTCAATTGGTTTACCAATAAACTCATAGAAGTAGAAGAAGAAGACTACTTTCAAATTGAGATAGCCCTCAATGGTGTTTCCTATGCTGTCACAGAAACTATTACGCCAGATATGCAAAGATGTGTCCTCTATCCAACTCTATGCCAGCACCCAGCCAATAGAACCACGTTGGTGTTGCAATGAAGTCCCAGTTCCTCAACGGTCTGTCTGTGAAACACACAATGCTGACTGTCTTATTGACCGGGGTAGGGGTTAGGGGTCGGTGACTGGGGAGCACTCAGAGGACAAAGCCTGTATTCCAAATGGCACGCTGTTGCCTATATAGTGCTACTACTTTTTGACTAGAGCCCTATGGTAATGCACTATAAAGGTAACATGGTGCCATTTGGGATGCAGACAACCCCATTCTGCTGACCGACAACTCTTAGTGTTTTAACGTGTTTTACTGGCGATGGTTCGTGTTCCTGGTAGGGTAAAGTGCATGCTCAATTCCTTCCTGTGATCAAAATGAAGAATGACTGAGGATGCGTTCCAAAATGGCAGCCTATTTACTGCGTAGTACACTACTTTGGAAAAGGGTCTGATTCCCACTACAAGAGCCTTCAGGAAGTATTCAGACCCCTTGACGTATTCTACATTTGTTTTGTGTTACAGCCTGAATTCAAAATGAATTAAATGTGGTTTCTTTCTCATCCATCTACACACAATTGTAATAATGACAAAGTGAAACATATTTTGTAAATATTTGCAAATTTATCTGAAATTAAATACAGAAATATCTCCTTTCCGTAAGTATTCACACCCCTCAGTCAGTACTTTGTAGAAGCACCTTTGGCAGCAATTACATAAAACATTTTATTTAGGACAAAAAGTGAATTGCTTTGCCATTTTTTTAGCAGTATTACATTAGTGCCTCGTTGCAAACAGGATGCATGTTTTGGAATATTTTTATTCTGTACAGGCTTCCTTCTTTTCACTCTGTCATTTAGGTTAGTATTGTGGAGTAACTACAATGTTGTTGATCCATCCTCAGTTTCCTCTTATCACAGCCAGTAAACTCATGGTGAAATCCCTGAGTGGTTTCCTTCCTCTCTGGCAAATGAGTGAGGAAGGACGCCTGTATCTTTGTTGCTATTGGGTTGATACACCATCCAAAGTGTAATTAATAACTTCACCATGCTCAAAGGGATATTCAATGTTTTTCTGTTTTTTTTCCCCATCTACCAATAGGTAACCTTCTTTGTGAATCATTGGAAAACCTCACTGGTCTTTTTGCTTGAATCTGTGTTTGAAATTCATTGCTTGACTGAGGGACCTTACAGATAATTGTAAGTGTGAGGTGCAGAGATGAGGTAATCATTCAAAAATCATGTTAATTCTTCGGGATCAGTGTCCCTTCCATGGGACAGTTGAGCTAACGTAGGCTAATGCGATTAGCATGAGCAGCTTGTAAGTAACAAGAACATCTCCCAGGATATTGACATGTCTGATATTGGCAGAAAGCTTAAATTCTCGTAGTTTTTACAATGAAATAATACCATGCTATTGTTTGAGGAGAGTGCACAATTTTGAACATGAAAAGTTATTAATAAACAAATTAGGCACATTTGGGCAGTCTTGATACAATCTCGATACAAAAACAGAAATTCAATGGTTCATTGGATCCGTCTAAAACGTTGCACATACACTGATGACATCTAGTGGACAAAATCTAAATTGCAGCTGGGCTGGAATAGTACATTATGGCCATTCTCTTGCATTTCAAAGATGATGGTACAAAAAATAGAACAGTTGTTTTTTTCTTTGTATTATCTTTAACCAGATCTAAAGTGTTATATTCTCATACATTCCCTTCACTTTTTCCTAAAGTTCAAAGTGTTTCCTTTCAAATGGTACCAAGAACATGCATATTCTTGCTTCAGGGCCTGAGATACATGCAGTTAGATTTGGGTATGTCATTTTAGGTGAAAATTGGTTAAAAAAAATCCATGCAACTGATGTGACTTGTTAAGCATATTTTCACTCCTGACCTTATTTAGGCTTGCCATAACTAAGGGGAATACATAATGAATATAGACATATCAGCATTTTATTTTTAATTGAAATAACAACAACAAAAACTATTAAAAACATAATTAGTTTTTGACATAATGGGGTATTGTGTGTAGGCCAGATCTACAAAATCTCAATTTAATCCATTTTAAATTCAGGCTGTAACCCTCCCTTAATGCAGCTTGACTGTCATGAAGGAAGGGAGGGTGCGTTTGATTCAACAGCTTGACTGGCATGGGGGGAGGGGTGATTCAGCAGTTCGACTGGCATGAAGGGGGAGGTTGTTTGATTCAGCTTCTAGACTACCATGAAGGTAAAGGGGTGCGTTTGATTCAGCAGCTTGGCTGGCATGAAGGGGAAGGGTGTATTTGATTCAGCAGCTTGGCTGGCATGAAGGGGGAGGGTGTGTTTGATTCAGCAGCTTGGCTGGCATGAAGGGGGAGGTTGTTTGATTCAGCTTCTAGACTGCCATGAAGGTAAAGGGGTGCGTTTGATTCAGCAGCTTGGCTGGCCTGAAGGGGGGGGTGTGTTTGATTCAGCAGCTTGGCTGGCATGAAGGGGAGGGTGTGTTTGATTCAGCAGCTTGGCTTGCATGAAGGGGGGGGGGGTGTTTGATTCAGCATCTTGACTGGCATGAGGGAGGGGTGTGCATTTGATTTAACAGCTTGACTGGCATAATTGGAAGCAGGGTTTGATTCAACAGTTTAACTGGTGTGAAGAGGGAGGGTGCATTTGATTCAGCAGCTTGACTGGCATGAAGGGAGTGGCAGGTAGCCTAATGGTTAGAGCATTGGGCCAGTAACCGAAAGGTTGCTAGATTGATTCCCAGAGCTGAAAAGGTAAAAATCTGTTGTTCTGCCCCTGAACAAGGCAGTTAGTTAACCCACTGTTCCCTGGTAGGCCGTCATTGTAAATAAGAATTTGTTCTAAACTGACTTGCCTAGTTAAATAAATATTTTAAAAAAGGGAGGGAGGGGGGTGCGTTTGATTCATTAGCTTGACTGGCATGAAGGGAGAGTGTGTTTGATTCATTAGCTTGAATGGTATGAATGGAGGGGATGTGCGTTTTACTCAGCAACTTGATTGGCATGAAGGGGGGGAGGGAGGGTGCGTTTGATTTAACAGGTTGACTGGCATGAAGGGTGTGTTTGATTCAAAACCTTGACTGGCATGAAGGGAGGGGGTTGCATTTGATTCAGCAGCTTGACTGTTATGAAGGGAGGTGGGGTGTGTTTGATTCAAAACCTTGACTGGCATAATTGGAGAGGGATGCGTTTGATTCAGCAGCTTGACTGGGTGAAGGTAGTTAGGGTACATTTGATTCAAAAACTTGGCTTGCATGAAGGGAGCGAGGGTGGGTGCGATTCAACAGCGTGACTGGCATGAAGGGAGGGAAGGTGCGTTTGTTGCAAAAGTTTGACTGGCATGAAGGAGTGCATTTGATTCAGCAGTTTGACTGGCATGAAAGGGAAAGGGGGATAACTAGTTACTTGTCCAACTGAATGTGTTCAACTGAAATGTGTCTTCCGCATTTAACCCAACCCCTCTGAATCAGAGAGGTGCTGGGGGCTGCCTTAATCAATATCCACATCTTTGGCTCCCGGGGAACAGTGGGTTAAGGGAGGGTGGGTGCGTTTGATTCCGCAACTTGACTGGCATCAAGGGTGGCAGGGTGCATTTCATTCAGCAGCTTGACTGGCATGAAGGGTGGCAGGGTGCATTTGATTCCGCAACTTGACTGGCAATGGAGGAGGTGGGGGGGTAGTTTGCCCTTTTGGTTTATTGGTTCTAATGTGCTGGCAACAAGCTAAATCAAGTGCTCCTCAACTAAGAATGTGAAAGTACCTGACATACCAGTATAACATTAGGAACACCTTCCTAATGTTGAGTTCAAAGGAACTTCAATCTGTTGTCTTTTGGCACACAGACACAATCCATGTCTCAACTGTCTCAAGGCTGAACATCCTTCTTTAACCCGTCTCCTCCCCTTCTTCTACAGCGATTGAAGTGGATTTAAGTGAAGTCAATAAGGGCTCATAGCTTTCAGCTGTATTCACCTGGTCAGTCTATGTCACGGAGAGAGCAGGTGTTCATAATGTTCTGTATACTCAGCGTATACCTTAGTTGATTTGATGATGTTTAAATGTTTCAGTGTAAATGGTGCTGGAATAAGGGGAGGCAGTGCTCCTGTTGTCTTTGTGTTGACTTGGCTGTAACACAGTGGTCCTAAATCAGGAGTAGTTTAGTAAACTGTTGGAAACATTAACTTGACCCTGCTGCAGGTCATGTAACTGTTTGTTAGATGTAATATGCATTGTGGACTTTACCAGACAGATGTTGCTCTCCAGGTTTTCTGATGAAACAAAAGTATGTGTAGTTGAATTTATTCCAACACTGTGTGACTGTTGTCTTTTTTGTTGTCAAGGCCTTATTGTATATCACAGTGGCGTATGAACCAATGGGTTATAGAACAAACAACACAATTATCACAACATACAGTAGATTGTAATATGGCTTTTTTTACTGGCTTGGCTTCTTCCCCAGTGAATTGACCCAATGGTCTCGGTGTGAGGCCTCCTTCTCCACCTCCCCTTCTTATCTGGTAAGTCAGGGAGGCCAAGCAGCTCTCCTCTCCCTCTCTTCCACCTCCCATACCCAGACCCATCTCATAGTATCCATTTCCAGAAGGGACTGGGTCTGCCCATGTGTTTCCCCTCATGGCTGGGAGAACCTCCTTCTCCTCCTAGTCCTCCTCTCACAGGGCAGACAGCAGGGAGGTGAAGGCTAGACGGGAGGTGCACAGGAAGCACGGTGGTCCCAGGTTGGGTCACGTCTCTGTCCTCTACACAGCGTCGGCAGGGAAACACGTCTGACCTTCGTTCAACACCATCCACAGTGCTTCATGGTAAAACATGCTGAAGCAGGAAGCTGTTATTGAACACTGAAAAGACTGAGAAGTGTATTTGTAAAAATAAATAATACAATTTTATTTATTCGATTGGCTGGTTGGATGTTCATTAAAGACTACTTAAGTAGTAGTGAGTCTGTGGATCCTGTCACAGTGTTGACCTTACTGAACTGACTACATAGACCACTGAAAGGGTTTAGCGCCTCCTACTGACAAGTCTGGATATATCCCTGGCCATATTTTAGGCCACATAAAGGAAGGGAAGAGCAGGAAGGTTGTTCAGTTATAAACACAAGCTTGAGTGAGTGAGTAATCAAATCACACGTTATTAGACATATACACAGTTTACAGACGGTGTAAAAGGTTCAGATAAATGTTTGTGTACTAGTTCTCTCAACATACCAGTACACCAATCAACATACCAGTACACCAATCAACACAACAGTACACCAATCAACACAACAGTACACCAATCAACACACCAGTACACCAATCAACACAACAGTACACCAATCAACACAACAGTACACCAATCAACACACCAGTACACCAATCAACATAACAGTACACCAATCAACATAACAGTACACCAATCAACATACCAGTACACCAATCAACACAACAGTACACCAATCAACACACCAGTACACCAATCAACATAACAGTACACCAATCAACACACCAGTACACCAATCAACACAACAGTACACCAATCAACACACCAGTACACCAATCAACATAACAGTACACCAATCAACACAACAGTACACCAATCAACACAACAGTACACCAATCAACACAACAGTACACCAATCAACATAACAGTACACCAATCAACATACCAGTACACCAATCAACACAACAGTACACCAATCAACACACCAGTACACCAATCAACATAACAGTACACCAATCAACATACCAGTACACCAATCAACATACCAGTACACCAATCAACACAACAGTACACCAATCAACATACCAGTACACCAATCAACACACCAGTACACCAATCAACATAACAGTACAATAATCAACACACCAGTACACCAATCAACATAACAGTACACCAATCAACACACCAGTACACCAATCAACATAACAGTACACCAATCAACATAACAGTACACCAATCAACACACCAGTACACCAATCAACACAACAGTACACCAATCAACATAACAGTACACCAATCAACATACCAGTACACCAATCAACATACCAGTACACCAATCAACATAACAGTACACCAATCAACATACCAGTACACCAATCAACATACCAGTACACCAATCAACATAACAGTACACCAATCAACACAACAGTACACCAATCAACACAACAGTACACCAATCAACATAACAGTACAATAATCAACACAACAGTACACCAATCAACATAACAGTACAATTATCAACACAACAGTACACCAATCAACACAACAGTACACCAATCAACGTAACGGTACAATAATCAACATTACAGTACAATAATCAACGTAACGGTACAATAATAATATCAATAATAAAAAGTAAACAAAAAACTAACAAGCAACAGAAGAGGTACCATGGATCCTGAGCTGTGGACCAAACAGAAGAGGTAGTACCATGGATCCTGAGCTGTGGACCAAACAGAAGAGGTTGTACCATGGATCCTGAGCCGTGGACCAAACAGAAGAGGTAGTACCATGGATCCTGAGCAGTGGACCAAACAGAAGAGGTAGTACCATGGATCCTGAGCTGTGGACCAAACAGAAGAGGTTGTACCATGGATTCTGAGCTGTGGACCAAACAGAAGAGGTAGTACCATGGATCCTGAGCCGTGGACCAAACAGAAGAGGTAGTACCATGGATCCTGAGCTGTGGACCAAACAGAAGAGGTAGTACCATGGATCCTGAGCAGTGGACCAAACAGAAGAGGTACCATGGATCCTGAGCAGTGGACCAAACAGAAGAGGTAGTACCATGGATCCTGAGCCGTGGACCAAACAGAAGAGGTAGTACCATGGATCCTGAGCTGTGGACCAAATAGAGCAGCTGCACCCGCACCTTCAAAATATGGTTCCAAACATGTGTTTTTTGATGCGATTGGGTGGGCCTGGCAGGGCCTGGCTCCCCATGCCTCCACCCTTGGTTACACCAATGGTGTTTAAAATGAAAAGGCAAATGCAGAAGACAGTTGTTAATCTATGTTGTTGTGCTGTTGTTCCATTTGTATAGTTGTTTCATGTCTGATGCACTCTAGGTATTGTTACATATCATTTGAGAGGCGACCACCACGAGCACATTCACTGTCATTTCACTTTGCTTGTCAGAACCATGATGAGCAGGGTCAAGTATGATTAGGCTTCGCTGTATAACAGCCTCTGACTTTGAGTAGCCATTCATCAGCCTTTGATCAGCCTACCTTCAGTCTTCCATCAGTGTTTGATCAGCCTACCATCAGGCTACCTTCAGCCTTTCATCAGCCTACCACCAGCCTTCCATCAGCCTTTCATCAACCTACCATCAGCCTTCCATCAGCTCACCATCAGCCTACCATCAGCCTTCCATCAGCCTACCATCAGCCTTCCATTAGCCTTTCATTAGCCTACCATCAGCCTTCCATCAGCTCACCATCAGCCAACCATCAGCCTACCAAAGCTGTTTACAAGCATTTAACACTGTTTTATTGGCAACAATCACATTGCTATTAAAAATGTCATTCAGTTACAGAAGTATGAGTGCTGGATGAGCCCCATATGGGAGCACAGCATGGTCCAACCTATAGGCCCTGCATGGTCCAAACTATAGGCCCTGCATGACCCAACCTATAGGCCCTGCATGACCCAACCTATAGGCCCTGCATGACCCAACCTATAGGCCCTGCATGACCCAACCTATAGGCCCTGCATGACCCAACCTATAGGCCCTGCATGGTCCAAACTATAGGCCCTGCATGACCCAACCTATAGGCACTGCATGACCCAACCTATAGGCCCTGCATGACCCAACCTATAGGCCCTGCATGACCCAACCTATAGGCCCTGCATGACCCAACCTATAGGCCCTGCATGACCCAACCTATAGGCCCTGCATGACCCAACCTATAGGCCCTGCATGACCCAACCTATAGGACCTGCATGACCCAACCTATAGGCCCTGCATGACCCAACCTATAGGCCCTGCATGACTCAACCTATAGGCCCTGCATGACTCAACCTATAGGTCCTGCATGACCCAACCTATAGGCCCTGCATGACTCAACCTATAGGCCCTGCATGACTCAACCTATAGGTCCTGCATGACCCAACCTATAGGCCCTGCATGACCCAACCTATAGGCCCTGCATGACCCAACCTATAGGTCCTGCATGACCCAACCTATAGGCCCTGCATGACGCAACCTATAGGCCCTGCATGACTCAACCTATAGGCCCTGCATGACCCAACCTATAGGACCTGCATGACCCAACCTATAGGACCTGCATGACCCAACCTATAGGACCTGCATGACCCAACCTATAGGCCCTGCATGACTCAACCTATAGGCCCTGCATGACCCAACCTATAGGCCCTGCATGACCCAACCTATAGGACCTGCATGACCCAACCTATAGGCCCTGCATGACCCAACCTATAGGCCCTGCATGACCCAACCTATAGGCCCTGCATGACCCAACCTATAGGCCCTGCATGACTCAACCTATAGGTCCTGCATGACCCAACCTATAGGCCCTGCATGACCCAACCTATAGGTCCTGCATGACCCAACCTATAGGTCCTGCATGACCCAACCTATAGGCCCTGCATGACCCAACCTATAGGCCCTGCATGACCCAACCTATAGGCCCTGCATGACCCAACCTATAGGACCTGCATGACCCAACCTATAGGCCCTGCATGACCCAACCTATAGGCCCTGCATGACCCAACCTATAGGCCCTGCATGACCCAACCTATAGGCCCTGCATGACCCAGCCTATAGGCCCTGCATGACCCAACCTATGACCCAACCAATATCAAATCAAATCAAAGTGTATTTGTCTTGTGCGAAGAATACAACAGGTGTAGACATTACAGTGAAATTCTTACTTACAGGCTCTAACCAATAGTGCAGAAAAGGTATTAGGTGGACAATAGTTAAGTAAAGAAATAAAAACAACAATTAAAAGACAGTGAAAAATAACCGTAGCGAGGCTATATACAGTAGAGAGGCTCTATACAGTAGAGAGGCTCTATACAGTAGAGAGGCTCTATACAGTAGAGAGGCTATATACAGTAGAGAGGCTATAGAGAGGCTATATACAGTAGAGAGGCTATATACAGTAGAGAGGCTATATACAGTAGAGAGGCTATATACAGTAGAGAGGCTATAGAGAGGCTATATACAGTAGAGAGGCTATATACAGTAGAGAGGCTATAGAGAGGCTATAACAGTAGAGAGGCTATATACAGTAGAGAGGCTATATACAGTAGAGAGGCTATATACAGTAGAGAGGCTCTATACAGTAGAGAGGCTATATACAGTAGAGAGGCTCTATACAGTAGAGAGGCTATATACAGTAGAGAGGCTCTATACAGTAGAGAGGTTATATACAGTAGAGAGGCTATATACAGTAGAGAGGCTATATACAGTAGAGAGGCTATATACAGTAGAGAGGCTCTATACAGTAGAGAGGCTATATACAGTAGAGAGGCTATATACAGTAGAGAGGCTATATACAGTAGAGAGGCTATATACAGTCGAGAATATTTTATAAAGTAGAGAGGCTATATACAGTAGAGGCTCTATACAGTAGAGAGGTAATATACAGTAGAGAGGCTATATACAGTAGAGAGGCTATAGAGAGGCTATAACAGTAGAGAGGCTATATACAGTAGAGAGGCTATATGCAGTAGAGAATATTTTATAAAGTAGAGAGGCTATATACAGTAGAGAGGCTATATACAGTAGAGAATATTTTATAAAGTAGAGAGGCTATATACAGAAGAGGTTATATACAGTAGAGAGGCTATATACAGTAGAGAGGTTATATACAGTAGAGAGGCTATATACAGTAGAGAGGCTATATACAGTAGAGAGACTATATACAGTAGAGAGGCTATAGAGAGGCTATAAAGTAGGGAGGCTATATACAGTAGAGAGGCTATATACAGTAGAGAGGCTATATATAGTAGAGTCTATATACAGAAGAGAGACTATATACAGTAGAGAGACTATATACAGTAGAGGTTAAATACAGTGGAGAGGTTATATACAGTAGAGAGGCTATATACAGTAGAGAGGCTATATACAGAAGACAGGCTATATACAGTAGAGAGGCTATATACAGTAGAGAGGCTATATACAGTAGAGAGGCTATAACAGTAGAGAGGCTATATACAGTAGAGAGGCTATAACAGTAGAGAGGCTATATACAGTAGAGAGGCTATATACAGTAGAGAGGCTATATACAGTAGCGAGGCTATATACAGTAGAGAGGCTATATACAGTAGAGAGACTATATAGAGTAGCAAGGCTATATACAGTAGAGAGGCTATATACAGTAGAGAGGCTATATACAGTAGTGAGTCTATATACAGTAGAGAGGCTATAGAGAGGCTATAACAGTAGAGAGGCTATATAAAGCGGAGAATATTATATAAAGTAGAGAGGCTATATACAGTAGAGAGGCTATATACAGTAGAGAGGCTATATACAGTAGAGAGGCTATATACAGTAGAGAGGCTATATACTGTAGAGAGGCTATAACAGTAGAGACTATATACAGTAGAGGCTATATACAGTAGAGAGGCTATAACAGTAGAGAGGCTATATACAGTAGAGAGGCTATATACAGTAGAGAGGCTATATACAGTAGCGAGGCTATATACAGTAGAGAGGCTATATACAGTAGAGAGACTATATAGAGTAGCAAGGCTATATACAGTAGAGAGGCTATATACAGTAGAGAGGCTATATACAGTAGAGAGACTATATACAGTAGCAAGGCTATATACAGTAGAGAGGCTATATACAGTAGAGAGGCTATATACAGTAGTGAGTCTATATACAGTAGAGAGGCTATAGAGAGGCTATAACAGTAGAGAGGCTATATACAGTGGAGAATATTATATAAAGTAGAGAGGCTATATACAGTAGAGGCTATATACAGTAGAGAATATTATATAAAGTAGAGAGGCTATATACAGTAGAGGCTATATACAGTAGAGAGGCTATATACAGTAGAGAGACTACATAGAGTAGCAAGGCTATATACAGTAGAGAGGCTATAGAGAGGCTATAACAGTAGAGAGGCTATATAAAGCGGAAAATATTATATAAAGTAGAGAGGCTATATACATTAGAGAGACTATATACAGTAGCAAGGCTATATACAGTAGAGAGGCTATATACAGTAGTGAGTCTATATACAGTAGAGAGGCTATAGAGAGGCTATAACAGTAGAGAGGCTATATAAAGCGGAGAATATTATATAAAGTAGAGAGGCTATATACAGTAGAGGCTATATACAGTAGAGAATATTATATAAAGTAGAGAGGCTATATACAGTAGAGGCTATATACAGTAGAGAGGCTATATACAGTAGAGAGGCTATATACAGTAGAGAGGCTATAGAGAGGCTATATACAGTAGAGAGGCTATATACAGTAGAGAGGCTATAGAGAGGCTATAACAGTTGAGAGGCTATATACTCTATACAGTAGAGAGGCTATAGAGAGGCTATAACAGTAGAGAGGCTATATACAGTAGAGAGGCTATAACAGTAGAGAGGCTATATACAGTAGAGAGGCTATATACAGTAGAGAGGCTATATACAGTAGAGAGGCTATATATAGTAGAGAGGCTATATACAGAGGCTCCACAACATAACCTTCACTCCAAATCAAGACTCCAAACCTACAACCTGATTTTGGACGGAATTACGGAATTACCTGGAAGGTTTACAACTACCAAAGATTATTATTCCCAAGCTGTACAGCAAATGCTCTGACAAAAAATCAGAGACCTGAAAACACCATCCAACCTGGAACTGAGTCAGTAATGCTTGGTCTGAAGCTATATTTTATTTCCAAAAGCCATGAAAAATACAATGATATATTTTACTTTAGAAGGACTGAAAACTAAATGTAGGTTACCAAGCTTGAAACAACTTCATTTAGCACTGACGTGAGAGGTGAGAGGAGTCAAAGCCCTTGATCCCAATAGAAGCACCCACCCACTGTTCAGAGGTAATTAAAATACAGTACCCTCTGTATGTAAAGAATAATAACACACGAAAAGAGTACAAAATGAAGGTCCTTATGGAAAATCAAGAGACTCTTTTTGCTGACTATTTTAGAAATGGGAACATAAGCAACCTTATCTTCCACACAAACCATTACCCTGGCATGGCACAGTGCTATATTAACACACTCCCCCTCTGTTAAGAGGATGCTACACAACGAGGACTCTGAGTCAGCTAATATAAATCTCTATAAGTTTGAAACAGTATTGGTACAGGGCAACCTCAAACAGTTTCAGCTGGACTTTCACCTAAATCAAAGAAATAGCCCAGCAGGAGAAGCTTTCCCTTGAGAAAGATACCCCCACCCCGAGTGTGTCAGACCAGACCTCTTCATTCATTGCTACCACAAAAAGACTGCCACCCTGCTACCATACAGCGGGTAAACGCGAAAAATTTCCAGTGACTGTGCCTCAAAACACAATGTTTTCCTGGCCCACCACTCCACCCTAGACTTGAACAGCCTCTATGACCATTCTGGAGGGGGAAATCAATCATTTCCAGGCCCAGAGACATGTGGTAGTCTGTGGCAACCTAAATGCCAGAACCGGACAAGAACTTGACACCCCCATCACACAGGGGACAAAAACCTACCTGGAGGTGACAGCATATGCCCCCCTAGGCACAACTATGACAACATAATGCACAAAAACGGGTCATAACTCCTGCAGCTCTGTCGCACACTGGGTATGTACATACTCAATGGTAGGCTTCGAGGGGACTACTATGGTAGGTACACCTATAGCTCATCTCTTGGCAGTAGTACTGTAGACTACTTTATCACTGACCTCAACCCCAGAGTCTCTCAGAGAGTTCACAGTCAGCCCACTGACACCTCTATCAGATCACAGCAAAATCACAGTCTACTTGAACGGAGCAATACTCAATCATGAGGCATCAAAGCCAAAGGAACTGAGTAATATTAAGGAATGTAGTGTGAAAACCTACCAAAAAACAATTAGGCAACAGACAATTCAATCCCTTTTATACAACTTCCTGGACAAAAAGTTTCACTGTAATAGTGAAGGTGTAAAATTGACAGTAGAAAATCTAAACAGTATATTTGACCTCTCAGCTTCCCTATCAAATCTAAAAATCTCAAATAGAAAACTGAAGAAAATGAACAACAATGACAAATGGTTTGATGAAGAATGCAAAAACCTAAGAAAGAAATTGAGAAACCTGTCCAACCAAAAACATAGAGACCCAGAAAACCTGAGTCTATGTCTTAACTGTGGTGAATCACTAAAACAATACAGAAATACACTACGGAAAAAGAAGGAACAGCACATCAGAAATCAGCTCAATGTAATTGAAGAATCCATAGACTCTAACCACTTCTGGGAAAATTGGAAAACTCTAAACAAACAACAACACGAATAATCCAAAATGGAGATGTATGGGTAAACCACTTGTCCAATCTTTTTGGCTCTATAACAAAGAACAAACAGCCAAAACATATACATGATCAAATACAAATCTTAGAATCAACTATTAAAGACCAGCAGAACCCACTGGATTCTCCAATTACATTGAATGAACTACAGGACAAAATAAAAACCCTTCAACCCCAAAAGGCCTGTGGTGTTGATGGTATCCTCAATGAAAGGATAACAAATACAGACAACACATTTCAATTGGCTATACTTAAACTCTTTAACATCATCCTTAGCTCTGGCATCTTCCCCAATATTTGGAACCAAGGACTAACCCCAATACAAAAGTGGAGACAAATTTGACCCCAATAACTACCATGGGATATGTGTCAACATCAACCTTGGGAAAATCCTCTGCATTATCATTAACAGCAGACTCATACGTTTCCTCAGTGAAGTGTACTGAGCAAATGGCTTATTATCATACGACAGACCACGTATTCACCCTGCACACCCTAATTGACAAACAAACAAACCAAAACAAAAGAACGGCTTCTCATGCTTTGATTGATGATTCTCATTGTTGATTTCAAAAAAGCCTTTGACTCAATTTGGCATGAAGGTGTGCTATACAAATTGATGGAAAATGGTGTTGGGGGAAAAACATACAACATTATAAAATCCATATACACAAATAACAAGTGTTGTTACACATTGACATTATAGGTTATTGTGTCTAGATCAGCGACACAAAAAAATTCCACAACATGTGGAAAAATGTCAACGGGTGTGAATTTTTTCTGAAGGCACTGTGTGAAAGCTATATGATAGTACTTAGCTAGCAAGCTAGCACTCTTCTTACCTTGCATGTAGTCTGGGCAGCCAAGCCCACTAAGGGCTTCCCACGCTACCTTGAAAGAAGTTGCCACTCAAGCCCTTTGATTTCTTTACAGAATGAAGAAAAACCAGGAACGTGTTAACGAGGCTCGAATCAAAGTACTCGAAGAAGAGATTACAGCACTGCAAGGCCAACAGGAGAAACATGAGCGAGATGAGGACCCCTTCAAGATGCTCTGTGAGTTGACATTTAGGCCGGGAGATATCAACCCTACCATTGTGCTTGTTTACACTGAGCTGCACTGGGGTCAGAATGCAATCAGGGTTACATTAAGACACCGTGGAGCCGGCGTGAGATATGGGTGGGAAAATGCAGGGATGGGATATGCCACTGTGAGATATGGGTGGGAAAATGCAGGGATGGGATATGCAACTGTACTCCAAACTGCACCTTTAGCCACAATGCTCCATCGAGAAGATTTAAATACTGCTGGTTTTCCTGGAGAACGTCCATTTTTGTCCTCATGCTAGCTAACAGGAGCCACTATAGAATGGCACATTGTGTTTAACAATAAAGGAGCTGATATGCTGACAATGCCGTTCCAAAAATGGCTGCAGTGACTAGTGAAAATACCGGATGAAAGACATCTCACCACCTGCTGCGTGAAGATACTGGATGAAAGACATCTCACCACCTGCTGCGTGAAGATACTGGATGAAAGACATCTCACCACCTGCTGCGTGAAGATACCGGATGAAAGACATCTCACCACCTGCTGCGTGAAGATACCGGATGAAGGACATCTCACCACCTGCTGCGTGAAGATACTGGATGAAAGACATCTCACCACCTGCTGTGTGAAGATACTGGATGAAAGACATCTCACCACCTGCTGCGTGAAGATACTGGATGAAAGACCTCTCACCACCTGCTGCGTGAAAATACTGGATGAAAGACATCTCACCACCTGCTGCGTGAAGATACCGGATGAAAGACATCTCACCACCTGCTGCGTGAAGATACTGGATGAAAGACATCTCACCACCTGCTGCGTGAAGATACCGGATGAAAGACATCTCACCACCTGCTGCGTGAAGATACCGGATGAAAGACATCTCACCACCTGCTGCGTGAAGATACTGGATGAAAGACCTCTCACCACCTGCTGCGTGAAGATACTGGATGAAAGACCTCTCACCACCTGCTGCGTGAAGATACTAGATGAAAGACATCTCACCACCTGCTGCGTGAAGATACCGGATGAAAGACATCTCACCACCTGCTGTGTGAAGATACTGGATGAAAGACATCTCACCACCTGCTGCTTGAAGACACTGGAGAAATGAAAGTAAGCTGTCTAATTCTATAAAATTAGAGCTGACGTTTGGAAAATGTTAGAGCCATACAACGAATCGTATCTAGCCTGGTGAAGAGTACACCAACACTTTCAATATGATGCCTATGTAATTCAGAGATGTTTGTGGATTTAAAATACTTCTGGGAATATATTAATGTAAATGTATTATAAAAGCAATATATATTACTACACAGTGCAATCCTTTTCATATGTGAATAATTTGGAGGGGAGGGAATCTCTCAAGGGGTCTTATTGGCAATGGTGATGTGTGAACAAGTCAGATGGCCATTATCATCGTCTCATTGTTTTCTGTTGTCTTCTTCACAGGTTCAACGACACTGACTGGCTACTGCTCCTTCCAAGACTACGAGGTGGAGTTTGAGTTCACTGATGTTCAGGGGAATAGACTGTTATTATCTGGGTGTAGGGTTGTATATAGTACGGATGGCCCTCAACTCACTGTTTCATGACAGGCAGCCATCTTCCCATTTTGGGGTGTAGGGATTCAGAGTATGTGTCAGGATGATGCTTTTATCTCTGCAAGGGGAATGGTTGGAGAGATGCTAGGAGGTTGAGAGAACTGGTTATTATCCCACTGTTATATGCCATCTTCAACACAAGGGGGCAGTGGTTAACTCTATGTTGGACTATCTGCAGAGAGAGGATATTTTATCAGCACAGAATATGACTTCCTACACATCAGTTTAGGGGTTATTCTAACCTTTAACTGAATACCTGTTGCCTGCTGCTTTGCCTGGAAGGCAAGTAACACCAAGCACTCTGGTATCAGATTTACAACAGAAAACTGTTGTGATTATAGACTACAGTCAGCATTAATACTGTTGTGATTATAGACCACAGTCAGCATTAATACTGTTGTGATTATAGAGCACAGTCAGCATTAATACTGTTGTGATTATAGACGACAGTCAGCATGAATACTGTTGTGATTATAGACTACAGTCAGCATGAATACTGTTGTGATTATAGACTACAGTCAGCATGAATACTGTTGTGATTATAGACCACAGTCAGCATTAATACTGTTGTGATTATAGACTACAGTCAGCATTAACACTGTAATGTTGTGATTATAGACCACCGTCAGCATTAATACTGTTGTGATTATAGACTACAGTCAGCATTAATACTCTTGTGATTATAGACCACAGTCAGCATTAATACTGTTGTGATTATAGAGCACAGTCAGCATTAATACTGTTGTGATTATAGAGCACAGTCAGCATTAATACTGTTGTGATTATAGACTACAGTCAGCATTAATACTGTTGTGATTATAGACCACAGTCAGCATTAATACTGTTGTGATTATAGACTACAGTCAGCATTAATACTGTAATGTTGTGATTATAGACCACAGTCAGCATTAATACTGCAATGTTGTGATTATAGAGCACATTGAGCATTAATACTGTAATGTTGTGATTATAGAGCACAGTCAGCAATAATACTGTTGTGATTATAGACTACAGTCAGCATTAATACTGTTGTGATTATAGACTACAGTCAGCATTAATACTGTTGTGATTATAGACCACAGTCAGCATTAATACTTTAATGTTGTGATTATAGACCACAGTCAGCATTAATACTTTTGTGATTATAGACCACAGTCAGCATTAATACTGTTGTGATTATAGACCACAGTCAGCATTAATACTGCAATGTTGTGATTATAGAGCACATTGAGCATTAATACTGTAATGTTGTGATTATAGACTACAGTCAGCATTAATACTGTTGTGATTATAGACTACAGTCAGCATTAATACTGTAATGTTGTGATTATAGACCACAGTCAGCATTAATACTGCAATGTTGTGATTATAGAGCACATTGAGCATTAATACTGTAATGTTGTGATTATAGACCACAGTCAGCATTAATACTGTTGTGATTATAGACCACCGTCAGCATTAATACTGTAATGTTGTGATTATAGACTACAGTCAGCATTAATACTGTTGTGATTATAGACTACAGTCAGCATTAATACTGTAATGTTGTGATTATAGACCACAGTCAGCATTAATACTGCAATGTTGTGATTATAGAGCACATTGAGCATTAATACTGTAATGTTGTGATTATAGACCACAGTCAGCATTAATACTGTTGTGATTATAGACCACCGTCAGCATTAATACTGTAATGTTGTGATTATAGACCACAGTCAGCATTAATACTGTTGTGATTATAGACCACAGTCAGCATTAATACTGTTGTGATTATAGACCACCGTCAGCATTAATACTGTAATGTTGTGAATATAGACCACAGTCAGCATTAATACTGTTGTGATTATAGACCACCGTCAGCATTAATACTGTAATGTTGTGATTATAGACCAAAGTCAGCATTAATACTGTTGTGATTATAGACCACAGTCAGTATTAATACTGTTGTGATTATAGATTACAGTCAGCATTAATACTGTTGTGATTATAGACTACAGTCAGCATTAATACTGTAATGTTGTGATTATAGACCAAAGTCAGCATTAATACTGTTGTGATTATAGACCACAGTCAGTATTAATACTGTTGTGATTATAGATTACAGTCAGCATTAATACTGTTGTGATTATAGACTACAGTCAGCATTAATACTGTTGTGATTATAGACTACAGTCAGCATTAATACTGTTGTGATTATAGACTACAGTCAGCATTAATACTGTTGTGATTATAGACTACAGTCAGCATTAATACTGTTGTGATTATAGACCACAGTCGGCATTAATACTGTAATGTTGTGATTATTGACTACAGTCAGCATTAATACTGTTGTGATTATAGACCATAGTCAGCATTAATACTGTTGTGATTATAGACTACAGTCAGCATTAATACTGTAATGTTGTGATTATAGACCACAGTCATCATTAATACTGTTCTGATTATAGATTACAGTCAGCATTAATACTGTAATGTTGTGATTATAGACCACAGTCAGCATTAATACTGTTGTGATTATAGATTACAGTCAGCATTAATACTGTTGTTATTATAGACTAGTCAGCATTTATACTGTTGTGATTATAGACTGCAGTCAGAATAATGTTGTGATTATAGACTACAGTCAGCATTAATTCTGTAATGTTGTGATTGTAGACCACAGTCAGCATTAATAATGTTGTGATTATAGACCACAGTCAGTATTAATACTGTTGTGATTATAGATTACAGTCAGCATTAATACTGCAATGGTGTGATTATAGACTACAGTCAGCATTAATTATGTTGTGATTATAGACCACAGTCAGCATTAATACTGTTGTGATTATAGACTACAGTCAGCATTAATACTGCAATGGTGTGATTATAGACTACAGTCAGCATTAATACTGTTGTGTTTATAGACCACAGTCAGCATTAATACTGTAATGTTGTGATTATAGACCACAGTCAGCATTAATACTGTTGTGATTATAGACTACAGTCAGCATTAATACTGTTGTGATTATAGACCACAGTCAGCATTAATACTGTTGTGATTATAGACCACAGTCAGCATTAATACTGTTGTGATTATAGACTACAGTCAGCATTAACACTGTAATGTTGTGATTATAGAGCACATTGAGCATTAATACTGTAATGTTGTTATTATAGACCACAGTCAGCATTAATACTGTTGTGATTATAGACTACAGTCAGCATTAATACTGCAATGTTGTGATTATAGACTACAGTCAGCATTAATACTGTAATGTTGATTATAGACCACAGTCAGCATTAATACTGTAATGTTGTGATTATAGACTACATTCAGCATTAATTCTGTAATGTTGTGATTATAGACTACAGTCAGCATTAATACTGTAATGTTGTGATTATAGACCACAGTCAGCATTAATACTGTAATGTTGTGATTATAGACCACAGTCAGCATTAATACTGTTGTGATTATAGACTACAGTCAGCATTAATACTGTAATGTTGTGATTATAGACCACAGTCAGCATTAAAACTGTTGTGATTATAGACCATCAGCATTAATACTGTAATGTTGTGATTATAGACTACAGTCAGCATTAATACTGTTGTGATTATAGACTACAGTCAGCATTAATACTGTTGTGATTATAGACTACAGTCAGCATTAATACTGTTGTGATTATAGACTACAGTCAGCATTAATACTGTTGTGATTATAGACTACAGTCAGCATTAATACTGTTGTGATTATAGACTACAGTCAGCATTAATACTGTTGTGATTATAGACTACAGTCAGCATTAATACTGTTGTGATTATAGAGCACAGTCAGCATTAATACTGTAATGTTGTGATTATAGACCACAGTCAGCATTAATACTGTTGTGATTATAGACCATAGTCAGCATTAATACTGTTGTGATTATAGACTACAGTCAGCATTAATACTGTAATGTTGTGATTATAGACCACAGTCATCATTAATACTGTTCTGATTATAGATTACAGTCAGCATTAATACTGTAATGTTGTGATTATAGACCACAGTCAGCATTAATACTGTTGTGATTATAGATTACAGTCAGCATTAATACTATTATAGACTGTCAGCATTTATACTGTTGTGATTATAGACTGCAGTCAGCTTTAATAATGTTGTGATTATAGACTACAGTCAGCATTAATTCTGTAATGTTGTGATTATAGACCACAGTCAGCATTAATAATGTTGTGATTATAGACCACAGTCAGCATTAATACTGTATTGTTGTGATTATAGAGCACAGTCAGCATTAATGATGTTGTGATTATAGACTACAGTCAGCATTAATTATGTTGTGATTATAGACCACAGTCAGCATTAATACTGTTGTGATTATAGACTACAGTCAGCATTAATACTGCAATGGTGTGATTATAGACTACAGTCAGCATTAATACTGTTGTGTTTATAGACCACAGTCAGCATTAATACTGTAATGTTGTTATTATAGACCACAGTCAGCATTAATACTGTTGTGATTATAGACTACAGTCAGCATTAATACTGTAATGTTGTGATTATAGACTACAGTCAGCATTAATACTGTAATGTTGTGATTATAGACCACAGTCAGCATTAATACTGTTGTGATTATAGACTACAGTCAGCATTAACACTGTAATGTTGTGTTTATAGACCACAGTCAGCATTAATACTGTAATGTTGTTATTATAGACCACAGTCAGCATTAATACTGTTGTGATTATAGACTACAGTCAGCATTAATACTGTAATGTTGTGATTATAGACTACAGTCAGCATTAATACTGTAATGTTGTGATTATAGACCACAGTCAGCATTAATACTGTAATGTTGTGATTATAGACTACATTCAGCATTAATTCTGTAATGTTGTGATTATAGACTACAGTCAGCATTAATACTGTAATGGTGTGATTATAGACCACAGTCAGCATTAATACTGTAATGTTGTGATTATAGACCACAGTCAGCATTAATACTGTTGTGATTATAGACTACAGTCAGCATTAATACTGTAATGTTGTGATTATAGACCACAGTCAGCATTAAAACTGTTGTGATTATAGACCACAGTCAGCATTAATACTGTAATGTTGTGATTATAGACTACAGTCAGCATTAATACTGTTGTGATTATAGACTACAGTCAGCATTAATACTGTTGTGATTATAGACTACAGTCAGCATTAATACTGTTGTGATTATAGACTACAGTCAGCATTAATACTGTAATGTTGTGATTATAGACCACAGTCAGCATTAAAACTGTTGTGATTATAGACCACAGTCAGCATTAATACTGTAATGTTGTGATTATAGACTACAGTCAGCATTAATACTGTTGTGATTATAGACTACAGTCAGCATTAATACTGTTGTGATTATAGACCACAGTCAGCATTAATAATGTTGTGATTATAAAGCACAGTCAGTATTAATAATGTAATGTTGTGATTATAGACCACAGTCAGCATTAATACTGTTGTGATTATAGAGCACAGTCAGCATTAATACTGTTGTGATTATAGACCACAGTCAGCATTAATACTGTTGTGATTATAGACTACAGTCAGCATTAATACTGTTGTGATTATAGACCACAGTCAGCATTAATACTGTAATGTTGTGATTATAGACCAAAGTCAGCATTAATACTGTTGTGATTATAGACCACAGTCAGTATTAATACTGTTGTGATTATAGATTACAGTCAGCATTAATACTGTTGTGATTATAGACTACAGTCAGCATTAATACTGTAATGTTGTGATTATAGACTACATTCAGCATTAATTCTGTTGTGATTATAGACCACAGTCAGTATTAATACTGTTGTGATTATAGATTACAGTCAGCATTAATACTGTTGTGATTATAGACTACAGTCAGCATTAATACTGTTGTGATTATAGACTACAGTCAGCATTAATACTGTTGTGATTATAGACTACAGTCAGCATTAATACTGTTGTGATTATAGACTACAGTCAGCATTAATACTGTTGTGATTATAGACCACAGTCAGCATTAATACTGTAATGTTGTGATTATAGACTACAGTCAGCATTAATACTGTTGTGATTATAGACTACAGTCAGCATTAATACTGTAATGTTGTGATTATAGACCACAGTCAGCATTAATACTGTTCTGATTATAGATTACAGTCAGCATTAATACTGTAATGTTGTGATTATAGACCACAGTCAGCATTAATACTGTTGTGATTATAGACCACAGTCAGTATTAATACTGTTGTGATTATAGATTACAGTCAGCATTAATACTGTTGTGATTATAGACTACAGTCAGCATTAATACTGTTGTGATTATAGACTACAGTCAGCATTAATACTGTTGTGATTATAGACTACAGTCAGCATTAATACTGTAATGTTGTGATTATAGACCACAGTCAGCATTAATACTGTAATGTTGTGATTATAGACTACAGTCAGCATTAATACTGTTGTGATTATAGACTTCAGCATTAATACTGTTGTGATTATAGACCACAGTCAGCATTAATAATGTTGTGATTATAGAGCACAGTCAGCATTAATAATGTAATGTTGTGATTATAGACCACAGTCAGCATTAATACTGTTGTGATTATAGAGCACAGTCAGCATTAATACTGTTGTGATTATAGACACAGTCAGCATTTATACTGTTGTGATTATAGACTGCAGTCAGCTTTAATAATGTTGTGATTATAGACTACAGTCAGCATTAATTCTGTAATGTTGTGATTATAGACCACAGTCAGCATTAATAATGTTGTGATTATAGACCACAGTCAGCATTAATACTGTTGTGATTATAGACTACAGTCAGCATTAATACTGTTGTGATTATAGACTACAGTCAGCATTAATACTGCAATGGTGTGATTATAGACTACAGTCAGCATTAATACTGTTGTGTTTATAGACCACAGTCAGCATTAATACTGTAATGTTGTGATTATAGACCACAGTCAGCATTAATACTGTTGTGATTATAGACTACAGTCAGCATTAATACTGTTGTGATTATAGACCACAGTCAGCATTAATACTGTTGTGATTATAGACCACAGTCAGCATTAATACTGTTGTGATTATAGACTACAGTCAGCATTAACACTGCAATGTTGTGATTATAGAGCACATTGAGCATTAATACTGTAATGTTGTGATTATAGACCACAGTCAGCATTAATACTGTTGTGATTATAGACTACAGTCAGCATTAATACTGTAATGTTGTGATTATAGACTACAGTCAGCATTAATACTGTAATGTTGAGATTATAGACCACAGTCAGCATTAATACTGTAATGTTGTGATTATAGACTACAGTCAGCATTAATACTGTAATGTTGTGATTATAGACTACATTCAGCATTAATTCTGTAATGTTGTGATTATAGACTACAGTCAGCATTAATACTGTAATGTTGAGATTATAGACCACAGTCAGCATTAAAACTGTTGTGATTATAGACTACAGTCAGCATTAATACTGTAATGGTGTGATTATAGACCACAGTCAGCATTAATACTGTAATGTTGTGATTATAGACCACAGTCAGCATTAATACTGTTGTGATTATAGACTACAGTCAGCATTAATACTGTTGTGATTATAGACTACAGTCAGCATTAATACTGTAATGTTGTGATTATAGACCACAGTCAGCATTAAAACTGTTGTGATTATAGACCACAGTCAGCATTAATACTGTAATGTTGTGATTAAAGACTACAGTCAGCATTAATACTGTTGCGATTATAGACTACAGTCAGCATTAATACTGTTGTGATTATAGACTACAGTCAGCATTAATACTGTTGTGATTATAGACTACAGTCAGCATTAATACTGTAATGTTGTGATTATAGACCACAGTCAGCATTAAAACTGTTGTGATTATAGACCACAGTCAGCATTAATACTGTAATGTTGTGATTATAGACTACAGTCAGCATTAGTACTGTTGTGATTATAGACTACAGTCAGCATTAATACGGTTGTGATTATAGACTACAGTCAGCATTAATACTGTTGTGATTATAGAGCACAGTCAGCATTAATACTGTAATGTTGTGATTATAGACCACAGTCAGCATTAATACTGTTGTGATTATAGAGCACAGTCAGCATTAATACTGTTGTGATTATAGACTCCAGTCAGCATTAATTCTGTAATGTTGTGATTATAGACCACAGTCAGCATTAATACTGTTGTGATTATAGACTACAGTCAGCATTAATACTGTTGTGATTATAGACTACAGTCAGCATTAATACTGTTGTGATTATAGAGCACAGTCAGCATTAATACTGTAATGTTGTGATTATAGACCACAGTCAGCATTAATACTGTTGTGATTATAGACTACAGTCAGCATTAATACTGTTGTGATTATAGACCACCGTCAGCATTAATACTGTAATGTTGTGATTATAGACCAAAGTCAGCATTAATACTGTTGTGATTATAGAGCACAGTGAGCATTAATACTGTAATGTTGTGATTATAGACCACAGTCAGCATTAATACTGTTGTGATTATAGACCACCGTCAGCATTAATACTGTAATGTTGTGATTATAGACTACAGTCAGCATTAATACTGTTGTGATTATAGACTACAGTCAGCATTAATACTGTAATGTTGTGATTATAGACCAAAGTCAGCATTAATACTGCAATGTTGTGATTATAGAGCACATTGAGCATTAATACTGTAATGTTGTGATTATAGACCACAGTCAGCATTAATACTGTTGTGATTATAGACCACCGTCAGCATTAATACTGTAATGTTGTGATTATAGACCACAGTCAGCATTAATACTGGTGTGATTATAGACCACAGTCAGCATTAATACTGTTGTGATTATAGACCACCGTCAGCATTAATACTGTAATGTTGTGATTATAGACCACAGTCAGCATTAATACTATTGTGATTATAGACCACCGTCAGCATTAATACTGTAATGTTGTGATTATAGACCAAAGTAAGCATTAATACTGTTGTGATTATAGACCACAGTCAGTATTAATACTGTTGTGATTATAGATTACAGTCAGCATTAATACTGTTGTGATTATAGACTACAGTCAGCATTAATACTGTAATGTTGGGATTATAGACCAAAGTCAGCATTAATACTGTTGTGATTATAGACCACAGTCAGTATTAATACTGTTGTGATTATAGATTACAGTCAGCATTAATACTGTTGTGATTATAGACTACAGTCAGCATTAATACTGTTGTGATTATAGACTACAGTCAGCATTAATACTGTTGTGATTATAGACTACAGTCAGCATTAATACTGTTGTGATTATAGACTACAGTCAGCATTAATACTGTTGTGATTATAGACCACAGTCGGCATTAATACTGTAATGTTGTGATTATTGACTACAGTCAGCATTAATACTGTTGTGATTATAGACCATAGTCAGCATTAATACTGTTGTGATTATAGACTACAGTCAGCATTAATACTGTAATGTTGTGATTATAGACCACAGTCATCATTAATACTGTTCTGATTATAGATTACAGTCAGCATTAATACTGTAATGTTGTGATTATAGACCACAGTCAGCATTAATACTGTTGTGATTATAGATTACAGTCAGCATTAATACTGTTGTTATTATAGACTAGTCAGCATTTATACTGTTGTGATTATAGACTGCAGTCAGCTTTAATAATGTTGTGATTATAGACTACAGTCAGCATTAATTCTGTAATGTTGTGATTATAGACCACAGTCAGCATTAATAATGTTGTGATTATAGACCACAGTCAGCATTAATACTGTATTGTTGTGATTATAGAGCACAGTCAGCATTAATTATGTTGTGATTATAGACTACAGTCAGCATTAATTATGTTGTGATTATAGACCACAGTCAGCATTAATACTGTTGTGATTATAGACTACAGTCAGCATTAATACTGCAATGGTGTGATTATAGACTACAGTCAGCATTAATACTGTTGTGTTTATAGCCACAGTCAGCATTAATACTGTAATGTTGTGATTATAGACCACAGTCAGCATTAATACTGTTGTGCTTATAGACTACAGTCAGCATTAATACTGTTGTGATTATAGACCACAGTCAGCATTAATACTGTTGTGATTATAGACCACAGTCAGCATTAATACTGTTGTGATTATAGACTACAGTCAGCATTAACACTGTAATGTTGTGATTATAGAGCACATTGAGCATTAATACTGTAATGTTGTTATTATAGACCACAGTCAGCATTAATACTGTTGTGATTATAGACTACAGTCAGCATTAATACTGTAATGTTGTGATTATAGACTACAGTCAGCATTAATACTGTAATGTTGAGATTATAGACCACAGTCAGCATTAAAACTGTTGTAATTATAGACTACAGTCAGCATTAATACTGTAATGTTGTAATGTTGTGATTATAGACTACATTCAGCATTAATTCTGTAATGTTGTGATTATAGACTACAGTCAGCATTAATACTGTAATGGTGTGATTATAGACCACAGTCAGCATTAATACTGTAATGTTGTGATTATAGACCACAGTCAGCATTAATACTGTTGTGATTATAGACCACAGTCAGCATTAATACTGCAATGTTGTGATTATAGAGCACATTGAGCATTAATACTGTAATGTTGTGATTATAGACTACAGTCAGCATTAATACTGTAATGTTGTGATTATAGACTACAGTCAGCATTAATACTGTTGTGATTATAGACTACAGTCAGCATTAATACTGTTGTGATTATAGACTACAGTCAGCATTAATACTGTTGTGATTATAGACTAGAGTCAGCATTAATACTGTAATGTTGTGATTATAGACCACAGTCAGCATTAAAACTGTTGTGATTATAGACCACAGTCAGCATTAATACTGTAATGTTGTGATTATAGACTACAGTCAGCATTAATACTGTTGTGATTATAGACTACAGTCAGCATTAATACTGTTGTGATTATAGACCACAGTCAGCATTAATAATGTTGTGATTATAAAGCACAGTCAGCATTAATAATGTAATGTTGTGATTATAGACCACAGTCAGCATTAATACTGTTGTGATTATAGAGCACAGTCAGCATTAATACTGTTGTGATTATAGAGCACAGTCAGCATTAATACTGTTGTGATTATAGACCACAGTCAGCATTAATACTGTTGTGATTATAGACTACAGTCAGCATTAATACTGTTGTGATTATAGAGCACAGTCAGCATTAATACTGTAATGTTGTGATTATAGACCACAGTCAGCATTAATACTGTTGTGATTATAGACTACAGTCAGCATTAATACTGTTGTGATTATAGACCACCGTCAGCATTAATACTGTTGTGATTATAGAGCACAGTCAGCATTAATACTGTAATGTTGTGATTATAGACCACAGTCAGCATTAATACTGTTGTGATTATAGACTACAGTCAGCATTAATACCGTAATGTTGTGATTATAGACCACAGTCAGCATTAATACTGTAATGTTTTGATTATAGACTACCAAAAGTCCTCCTGTGGGGGCAGGGGCTGGGATTAAAAATAATATATACAGGACAAAAGACACATCACAACAAGAGAGACAACACTACATAAAGAGAGACACTACAACACTACATAAAGAGAGACAACACAACACTACATAAAGAGAGACACCACAACACTACATAAAGAGAGACACTACAACACTACATAAAGAGAGACAACACAACACTACATAAAGAGAGACAACACAACACTACATAAAGAGAGACACTACAACACTACATAAAGAGAGACAACACAACATAAGAGACAACACAACACTACATAAAGAGACAACACAACACTACATAAAGAGAGACCACACAACATAAGAGACAACACAACACTACATAAAGAGAAACACCACAACACTACATAAAGAGAGACACTACAACACTACATAAAGAGAGACAACACAACACTACATAAAGAGAGACAACACAACACTACATAAAGAGAGACAACACAACACTACATAAAGAGAGACAACACTACATAAAGAGAGACACCACAACACTACATAAAGAGAGACAACACTACATAAAGAGAGACACCACAACACTACATAAAGAGAGACACCACAACACTACATATAGAGAGATACTACAACACTACATAAAGAGAGACAACACAACACTACATAAAGAGAGACAACACAACACTACATAAAGAGAGACAACACAACACTACATAAAGAGACACAACACTACATAAAGAGAGACACCACAACACTACATAAAGAGAGACAACACTACATAAAGAGAGACACTACAACACTACATAAAGAGAGACACTACAACACTACATAAAGAGAGACACTACAACACTACATAAAGAGAGACACTACAACACTACATAAAGAGAGACACTACAACACTACATAAAGAGAGACACTACAACACTACATAAAGAGAGAGACACCATTTGGCAAAGTCAACAGCACAAAGGTCAATAAGGTAGAGACAACAATACATCACACAAATCAGCCACAACTGTCAGTAAGAGTGTCCATGATTGAGTCTTTGAATGAAGAGACGGAGATAAAACTGTCCAGTTTGAGTGTTTGTTGCAGCTCGTTCCAGTTGCTAGCTGCAGCAAACTGAAAAGAGGAGAGACCCAGGGATGTGTGTGATGAGGAAAAGTTGGACGGACAAGGAGGCATGGCTGAGTCAAATAGGAATGTTGCCTTAATGAAGTGGTGATTAAAGAGCTCAGACATGTGCTTCATGTCAGTAACAACCACATCATCAACATTAAGGGACATGGGCAGCTGTGAGGAGGAGGGTTTATTCTCCAGGTCTTTAACCGTTTTCCAGAACTTCTTGGGGTTAGACCCACAGAGAGAGAACAGCTCCTTAAAGGAAATAACTTTGGCCCTCCGGATAGCCTGAGTGCACTTATTTCTCATTTGCCTGAACGAGAGCCAGTCGGCCTGAGTGTGAGTGTCCTGAGTCTTTCGCCAAATGGTGTTCTTGAGGTGGAGTAACTCTGCCAGATCACAGTCACACCAGGGGCTGAACATGGTTTTAATCATTCTACATGTCTTTATGGGGGGTGTGTTTGTTAAAAAAATACCACTGAAAATATCAAAACAGAAGGCCAGAGCATCTGTTTTAATACTGTAATGTTGTTATTATAGATCAATGTTGTTATTATAGATCAATGATGTGAATATAGACCAATGTTGTTTTTATAGATCAATGATGTGATTATAGATCAATGTTGTTATTATAGATCAATGATGTGATTATAGACCAATGTTGTTATTATAGATCAATGATGTGATTATAGATTAATGTTGTGATTATAGACACATGATGTGATTATAGATCAATGTTGTGATTATAGACCAGTGATGTGATTATAGACCAATGTTGTGATTATAGACCAGTGATGTGATTATAGACCAATGTTGTGATTATAGACCAGTGATGTGATTATAGACCAATGTTGTGATTATAGACCAGTGATGTGATTATAGACCAGTGATGTGATTATAGACCAGTGATGTGATTATAGACCAGTGATGTGATTATAGACCAGTGATGTGATTATAGACCAGTGATGTGATTATAGACCAGTGATGTGATTATAGACCAGTGTTGTGATTATAGACCAGTGATGTGATTATAGACCAGTGTTGTGATTATAGACCAGTGTTGTGATTATAGACCAGTGATGTGATTATAGACCAGTGATATGATTATAGACCAGTGATGTGATTATAGACCAGTGATGTGATTATAGACCAATGTTGTGATTATAGACCAGTGTTGTGATTATAGACCAGTGATGTGATTATAGACCAGTGTTGTGATTATAGACCAGTGATGTGATTATAGACCAGTGATGTGATTATAGACCAGTGATGTGATTATAGACCAGTGATGTGATTATAGACCAGTGTTGTGATTATAGACCAGTGTTGTGATTATAGACCAGTGATGTGATTATAGACCAGTGATGTGATTATAGACCAGTGATGTGATTATAGACCAGTGTTGTGATTATAGACCAGTGATGTGATTATAGACCAGTGATGTGATTATAGACCAGTGATGTGATTATAGACCAGTGTTGTGATTATAGACCAGTGATGTGATTATAGACCAGTGATGTGATTATAGACCAGTGATGTGATTATAGACCAGTGATGTGATTATAGACCAGTGATGTGATTATAGACCAGTGATGTGATTATAGACCAGTGATGTGATTATAGACCAGTGATGTGATTATAGACCAGTGATGTGATTATAGACCAGTGTTGTGATTATAGACCAGTGATGTGATTATAGACCAGTGATGTGGTTATAGACCAGTGATGTGATTATAGACCAGTGATGTGATTATAGACCAGTGATGTGATTATAGACCAGTGATGTGATTATAGACCAGTGATGTGATTATAGACCAGTGATGTGATTATAGACCAGTGATGTGATTATAGACCAGTGATGTGATTATAGACCAGTGATGTGATTATAGACCAGTGATGTGATTATAGACCAGTGATGTGATTATAGACCAGTGATGTGATTATAGACCAGTGATGTGATTATAGACCAGTGATGTGATTATAGACCAGTGATGTGATTATAGACCAGTGATGTGATTATAGACCAGTGATGTGATTATAGACCAGTGATGTGATTATAGACCAGTGATGTGATTATAGACCAGTGATGTGATTATAGACCAGTGATGTGATTATAGACCAGTGATGTGATTATAGACCAGTGATGTGATTATAGACCAGTGATGTGATTATAGACCAGTGATGTGATTATAGACCAGTGATGTGATTATAGACCAGTGATGTGATTATAGACCAGTGATGTGATTATAGACCAGTGATGTGATTATAGACCAGTGATGTGATTATAGACCAGTGATGTGATTATAGACCAGTGTTGTGATTATAGACCAGTGATGTGATTATAGACCAGTGATGTGATTATAGACCAGTGATGTGATTATAGACCAGTGATGTGATTATAGACCAGTGATGTTATTATAGACCAGTGATGTGATTATAGACCAGTGATGTGATTATAGACCAGTGATGTGATTATAGACCAGTGATGTGATTATAGACCAGTGATGTGATTATAGACCAGTGATGTGATTATAGACCAGTGATGTGATTATAGACCAGTGATGTGATTATAGACCAGTGATGTGATTATAGACCAGTGTTGTGATTATAGACCAGTGATGTGATTATAGACCAGTGATGTGATTATAGACCAGTGATGTGATTATAGACCAGTGATGTGATTATAGACCAGTGATTTGATTATAGACCAGTGATGTGATTATAGACCAGTGTTGTGATTATAGACCAGTGATGTGATTATAGACCAGTGTTGT
This sequence comes from Oncorhynchus tshawytscha, assembly GCF_018296145.1. Lineage (NCBI taxonomy): Eukaryota > Metazoa > Chordata > Actinopteri > Salmoniformes > Salmonidae > Oncorhynchus > Oncorhynchus tshawytscha. Next base: position 1,500,808 of record NC_056430.1, on the reverse strand, counting down.
GATTATAGACCAGTGATGTGATTATAGACCAGTGTTGTGATTATAGACCAGTGATGTGGTTATAGACCAGTGATGTGATTATAGACCAGTGATGTGATTATAGACCAGTGATGTGATTATAGACCAGTGTTGTGATTATAGACCAGTGATGTGATTATAGACCAGTGTTGTGATTATAGACCAGTGATGTGATTATAGACCAGTGATGTGATTATAGACCAGTGTTGTGATTATAGACCAGTGATGTGATTATAGACCAGTGATGTGATTATAGACCAGTGATGTGATTATAGACCAGTGTTGTGATTATAGACCATAGCCTGCCTTTGTTGAGTAAGTATCATTTCTGTCTGTCATGTGTCTATAATATGTCTATTTGTTGATATGATTTGGTTAATTGATACTGTGATCTGAACATTGTCATGGACAGCACAGAGATCCAGGATTTCTGGAAATGTGTGTCTGGGTAAAGATTATGTTGAATAATGTGTGTCTGCGTAAAGACTATATTGAATAATGTGTGTCTGGGTAAAGATTATGTTGAATAATGTGTGTCTGGGTAAAGACTATATTGAATAATGTGTGTCTGGGTAAAGACTATATTGAATAATGTGTGTCTGGGTAAAGACTATATTGAATAATGTGTGTCTGGGTAAAGACTATGTTGAATAATGTGTGTCTGGGTAAAGACTATATTGAATAATGTGTATCTGGGTAAAGACTATATTGAATAATGTGTGTCTGGGTAAAGACTATATTGAATAATGTGTGTCTGGGTAATAATGTGTGTCTGGGTAAAGACTATATTGAATAATGTGTATCTGGGTAAAGACTATATTGAATAATGTGTGTCTGGGTAAAGACTATATTGAATAATGTGTGTCTGGGTAAAGACTATATTGAATAATGTGTGTCTGGGTAAAGACTATGTTGAATAATGTGTGTCTGGGTAAAGACTATATTGAATAATGTGTGTCTGGGTAAAGACTATATTGAATAATGTGTGTCTGGGTAAAGACTATATTGAATAATGTGTGTCTGGGTAAAGACTATGTTGAATAATGTGTGTCTGGGTAAAGACTATATTGAATAATGTGTATCTGGGTAAAGACTATATTGAATAATGTGTGTCTGGGTAAAGACTATATTGAATAATGTGTGTCTGGGTAATAATGTGTGTCTGGGTAAAGACTATATTGAATAATGTGTATCTGGGTAAAGACTATATTGAATAATGTGTATCTGGGTAAAGACTATATTGAATAATGTGTGTCTGGGTAAAGACTATATTGAATAATGTGTGTCTGGGTAAAGACTATATTGAATAATGTGTGTCTGGGTAAAGACTATATTGAATAATGTGTGTCTGGGTAAAGACTATATTGAATAATGTGTGTCTGGGTAAAGACTATATTGAATAATGTGTGTCTGGGTAAAGACTATGTTGAATAATGTGTGTCTGGGTAAAGACTATATTGAATAATGTGTGTCTGGGTAAAGACTATGTTGAATAATGTGTGTCTGGGTAAAGACTATATTGAATAATGAATTCCAAAGCCTCCACGTTTTGTTGAGGTGTACTGGCTTTCTCTCCATCCAAATCTTTGATGTCATATTTGAGAAATGTGTTGTTGCGTTGGGAAACAGGGTACAACAAATATGAAATAGACCTCCTTATTGGTCCACGTCATAATGATATAGACCTCCTTATTGGTCCACGTCATAATGATACAGACCTCCTTATTGGTCCACGTCATAATGATACAGACCTCCTTATTGGTCCACGTCATAATGATACAGACCTCCTTATTGGTCCACGTCATAATGATACAGACCTCCTTATTGGTCCATGTCATAATGATACAGACCTCCTTATTGGTCCACGTCATAATGATACAGACCTCCTTATTGGTCCACGTCATAATGATACAGACCTCCTTATTGGTCCACGTCATAATGATACAGACCTCCTTATTGGTCCACGTCATAATGATACAGACCTCCTTATTGGTCCACGTCATAATGATACAGACCTCCTTATTCGTCCACGTCATAATGATACAGACCTCCTTATTGGTCCACGTCATAATGATACAGACCTCCTTATTGGTCCACGTCATAATGATACAGAACTCCTTATTGGTCCACGTCATAATGATACAGACCTCCTTATTGGTCCACGTCATAATGATACAGACCTCCTTATTGGTCCACGTCATAATGATACAGACCTCCTTATTGGTCCACGTCATAATGATACAGACCTCCTTATTGGTCCACGTCATAATGATACAGACCTCCTTATTGGTCCACGTCATAATGATACAGACCTCCTTATTGGTCCATGTCATAATGATACAGACCTCCTTATTGGTCCACGTCATAATGATACAGACCTCCTTATTGGTCCACGTCATAATGATACAGAACTCCTTATTGGTCCACGTCATAATGATACAGACCTCCTTATTGGTCCACGTCATAATGATACAGACCTCCTTATTGGTCCACGTCATAATGATACAGACCTCCTTATTGGTCCACGTCATAATGATACAGACCTCCTTATTGGTCCACGTCATAATGATACAGACCTCCTTATTGGTCCACGTCATAATGATACAGAACTCCTTATTGGTCCACGTCATAATGATACAGACCTCCTTATTGGTCCACGTCATAATGATACAGACCTCCTTATTGGTCCACGTCATAATGATACAGACCTCCTTATTGGTCCACGTCATAATGATACAGACCTCCTTATTGGTCCACGTCATAATGATACAGACCTCCTTATTGGTCCATGATACAGACCTCCTTATTGGTCCACGTCATAATGATACAGACCTCCTTATTCGTCCACGTCATAATGATACAGACCTCCTTATTGGTCCACGTCATAATGATACAGACCTCCTTATTGGTCCACGTCATAATGATACAGAACTCCTTATTGGTCCACGTCATAATGATACAGACCTCCTTATTGGTCCACGTCATAATGATACAGACCTCCTTATTGGTCCACGTCATAATGATACAGACCTCCTTATTGGTCCACGTCATAATGATACAGACCTCCTTATTGGTCCACGTCATAATGATACAGACCTCCTTATTGGTCCACGTCATTATGATACAGACCTCCTTATTGGTCCACGTCATAATGATACAGACCTCCTTATTGGTCCACGTCATAATGATATAGACCTCCTTATTGGTCCACGTCATAATGATACAGACCTCCTTATTCGTCCACGTCATAATGATACAGACCTCCTTATTGGTCCACGTCATAATGATACAGACCTCCTTATTGGTCCACGTCATAATGATACAGAACTCCTTATTGGTCCACGTCATAATGATACAGACCTCCTTATTGGTCCACGTCATAATGATACAGACCTCCTTATTGGTCCACGTCATAATGATACAGACCTCCTTATTGGTCCACGTCATAATGATACAGACCTCCTTATTGGTCCACGTCATAATGATACAGACCTCCTTATTGGTCCACGTCATTATGATACAGACCTCCTTATTGGTCCACGTCATAATGATACAGACCTCCTTATTGGTCCACGTCATAATGATATAGACCTCCTTATTGGTCCACGTCATAATGATACAGACCTCCTTATTGGTCCATGTCATAATGATATAGACCTCCTTATTGGTCCACGTCATAATGATACAGACCTCCTTATTGGTCCACGTCATTATGATACAGACCTCCTTATTGGTCCACGTCATAATGATATAGACCTCCTTATTGGTCCACGTCATAATGATACAGACCTCCTTATTGGTCCACGTCATAATGATACAGACCTCCTTATTGGTCCACGTCATAATGATACAGACCTCCTTATTGGTCCACGTCATAATGATACAGACCTCCTTATTGGTCCATGTCATAATGATACAGACCTCCTTATTGGTCCACGTCATAATGATACAGACCTCCTTATTGGTCCACGTCATAATGATACAGACCTCCTTATTGGTCCACGTCATAATGATACAGACCTCCTTATTGGTCCACGTCATAATGATACAGACCTCCTTATTGGTCCACGTCATAATGATACAGACCTCCTTATTCGTCCACGTCATAATGATACAGACCTCCTTATTGGTCCACGCCATAATGATACAGACCTCCTTATTGGTCCACGTCATAATGATACAGAACTCCTTATTGGTCCACGTCATAATGATACAGACCTCCTTATTGGTCCACGTCATAATGATACAGACCTCCTTATTGGTCCACGTCATAATGATACAGACCTCCTTATTGGTCCACGTCATAATGATACAGACCTCCTTATTGGTCCACGTCATAATGATACAGACCTCCTTATTGGTCCACGTCATAATGATACAGACCTCCTTATTCGTCCACGTCATAATGATACAGACCTCCTTATTGGTCCACGTCATAATGATACAGACCTCCTTATTGGTCCACGTCATAATGATACAGAACTCCTTATTGGTCCACGTCATAATGATACAGACCTCCTTATTGGTCCACGTCATAATGATACAGACCTCCTTATTGGTCCACGTCATAATGATACAGACCTCCTTATTGGTCCACGTCATAATGATACAGACCTCCTTATTGGTCCACGTCATAATGATACAGACCTCCTTATTGGTCCACGTCATTATGATACAGACCTCCTTATTGGTCCACGTCATAATGATACAGACCTCCTTATTGGTCCACGTCATAATGATATAGACCTCCTTATTGGTCCACGTCATAATGATACAGACCTCCTTATTGGTCCATGTCATAATGATATAGACCTCCTTATTGGTCCACGTCATAATGATACAGACCTCCTTATTGGTCCACGTCATTATGATACAGACCTCCTTATTGGTCCACGTCATAATGATATAGACCTCCTTATTGGTCCACGTCATAATGATACAGACCTCCTTATTGGTCCACGTCATAATGATACAGACCTCCTTATTGGTCCACGTCATAATGATACAGACCTCCTTATTGGTCCACGTCATAATGATACAGACCTCCTTATTGGTCCATGTCATAATGATACAGACCTCCTTATTGGTCCACGTCATAATGATACAGACCTCCTTATTGGTCCACGTCATAATGATACAGACCTCCTTATTGGTCCACGTCATAATGATACAGACCTCCTTATTGGTCCACGTCATAATGATACAGATCTCCTTATTGGTCCACGTCATAATGATACAGACCTCCTTATTGGTCCACATCATAATGATACAGACCTCCTTATTCGTCCACGTCATAATGATACAGACCTCCTTATTGGTCCACGTCATAATGATACAGACCTCCTTATTGGTCCACGTCATAATGATACAGACCTCCTTATTGGTCCACGTCATAATGATACAGACCTCCTTATTGGTCCACGTCATAATGATACAGACCTCCTTATTGGTCCACGTCATAATGATACAGACCTCCTTATTGGTCCACGTCATAATGATACAGACCTCCTTATTGGTCCACGTCATAATGATACAGACCTCCTTATTGGTCCACGTCATCTGTAAATGTTAAACAACCCAGAAATGAGGCTGTTGTAGTTGTTGTTCAGTTCATGTGTTGACGTTTATTGAGTTTAATTAGTTCTCAACTAAACACTATTATAAGAGAAGTGCACTGCTTTCAACATTGGAGCAGGATCAGAGGGCGGCTGTGTATGACATTGGTTCTGGTTAGTCGGCTCACTGCCCAGGTTATAGTTAAATCTACAGGCTGTTGTTTGATGAGAACCGATCTCATGAGAACCGAAGTCTGTGTTGCTGGGAGACTGTTCTCTGACGCATCTCAAATGGCACCCTATTCCCTATGTAGTGTACTATTTTTGACCAGGGCCAATAGGGTTTTGGTCAAAAGAAGAGCACTGTATAGGGAATAGTGTGCAGGGGCCCTGGTAAAAAGTAGTGCACTATGTAGGGAATAAGAAAACATATGGGATATTGGGCCCTTCAGAATTAGTGCACTATGTAGGGAATAGGGAACAATTTGAGAAGTAACCTTTGTGTTTGGCTTGACCAGAGACTTGGCATCATCTCTCTAGTTATATTTGCCCAGTAGTGGAAAAGTAGCCATAGATTTAAGCCATTTTATTGCTGAATCCTCAGTGAATATTAAGTTTATAGACATATGTTTACTTTAGTGAATTTATCAACTTCAATCTGGAGATTTCAACAGATCTGCTCCTTCCAAATAGAAACGGCATCAAAAGTTTTCTCTTCTGCAGAAAACATTTGGTCTGTCCTACTGCTGAGCGATTTGAGCTTTTTGAAGTCAGTTCGGCCCATCTGACCCTCTATACTTCTCTGTTAAGAGGACCTACTGACCCTCTATACTTCTCTGTTAAGAGGGCCTACTGACCCTCTATATTTCTCTGCTAAGAGGGCCTACTGACCCTCTATACTTCTCTGTTAAGAGGACCTACTGACCCTCTATACTTCTCTGCTAAGAGGACCTACTGACCCTCTATACTTCTCTGCTAAGAGGGCCTACTGACCCTCTATACTTCTCTGCTAAGAGGACCTATTGACCCTCTATACTTCTCTGCTAAGAGGGCCTACTGACCCTCTATACTTCTCTGCTAAGAGGACCTACTGACCCTCTATACTTCTCTGTTAAGAGGACCTATTGACCCTCTATACTTCTCTGCTAAGAGGACCTACTGACTCTCTATACTTCTCTGCTAAGAGGACCTACTGACCCTCTATACTTCTCTGCTAAGAGGTCCTACTGACCCTCTATACTTCTCTGCTAAGAGGTCCTACTGACCCTCTATACTTCTCTGTTAAGAGGACCTACTGACCCTCTATACTTCTCTGCTAAGAGGTCCTACTGACCCTCTATACTTCTCTGTTAAGAGGACCTACTGACCCTCTATACTTCTCTGCTAAGAGGACCTATTGACCCTCTATACTTCTCTGCTAAGAGGACCTACTGACCCTCTATACTTCTCTGCTAAGAGGACCTATTGACCCTCTATACTTCTCTGCTAAGAGGGCCTACTGACCCTCTATACTTCTCTGCTAAGAGGACCTACTGACCCTCTATACTTCTCTGTTAAGAGGACCTACTGACCCTCTATACTTCTCTGCTAAGAGGACCTACTGACCCTCTATACTTCTCTGCTAAGAGGTCCTACTGACCCTCTATACTTCTCTGTTAAGAGGACCTACTGACCCTCTATACTTCTCTGCTAAGAGGACCTACTGACCCTCTATACTTCTCTGCTAAGAGGTCCTACTGACCCTCTATACTTCTCTGCTAAGAGGACCTACTGACCCTCTATACTTCTCTGCTAAGAGGACCTACTGACCCTCTATACTTCTCTGCTAAGAGGACCTACTGACCCTCTATACTTCTCTGCTAAGAGGGCCTACTGACCCTCTATACTTCTCTGCTAAGAGGTCCTACTGACCCTCTATACTTCTCTGTTAAGAGGACCTACTGACCCTCTATACTTCTCTGCTAAGAGGTCCTACTGACCCTCTATACTTCTCTGCTAAGAGGACATACTGACCCTCTATACTTCTCTGTTAAGAGGACCTACTGACCCTTTATACTTCTCTGCTAAGAGGTCCTACTGACCCTCTATACTTCTCTGCTAAGAGGACATACTGACCCTCTATACTTCTCTGTTAAGAGGACCTACTGACCCTTTATACTTCTCTGCTAAGAGGGCCTACTGACCCTCTATACTTCACTGTTAAGAGGGCCTACTGACCCTCTATACTTCTCTGTTAAGAGGACCTACTGACCCTCTATACTTCTCTGTTAAGAGGACCTACTGACCCTCTATACTGATATTTCCTTGAGGATCATGTCATGGACTATATAATGGAAAAGAGTATCTTTAATAAGACTTACCCCCCATTTAAAAAAATAAAAAAATAAATAATAATATCTGCACTTTTCCTGAATTTGCTGATATTTTATTGAGCAAAAATGGGCGTCAGGGCGTCAGGTAGCCTGGTGGTTAGAGGGGGGGGGAGGCAGGTAGCCTGGTGGTTAGAGGGGGAGGCAGGTAGCCTGGTGGTTAGAGGGAGAAGGGGGAGGCAGGTAGCCTGGTGGTTAGAGGGGGAGGGGGAGGCAGGTAGCCTGGTGGTTAGAGGGGGAGGGGGAGGCAGGTAGCCTGCCTGGTGGTTAGAGGGGGAGGCAGGTAGCCTGGTGGTTAGAGGGGGAGGCAGGTAGCCTGGTGGTTAGAGGGGAGAGGGGGAGGCAGGTAGCCTGGTGGTTAGAGGGTGGAGGGGGAGGCAGGTAGCCTGGTGGTTAGAGGGGGAGGCAGGTAGCCTGGTGGTTAGAGGGGGGAGCAGGTAGCCTAGTGGTTAGAGGGGAGGCAGGTATCCTAGTGGTTAGAGCGGGGGCAGGTATCCTAGTGGTTAGAGGGGGGCAGGTAGCCTAGTGGTTAGAGGGGGAGGCAGGTAGCCTAGTGGTTGGAGAGGGGAGGCAGGTAGCCTAGTGGTTAGAGGGGGGCAGGTAGGCTAATGGTTAGAGGGGAGGCAGGTAGCCTAGTGGTTAGAGGGGGCAGGTAGCTTAGTGGTTAAATGGGAGAGGCATGTAGCCTAGTGGTTAGAGGGGGAGGCAGGTAGCTTAGTGGTTAGATGGGGGAGGCAGGTAGCTTAGTGGTTAGATGGGGGAGGCAGGTAGCCTAGTGGTTAGAGGGGGAGGCAGGTAGCTTAGTGGTTAGATGGGGGAGGCAGGTAGCTTAGTGGTTAGATGGGGGAGGCAGGTAGCCTAGTGGTTAGAGGGGAGGCAGGTAGCTTAGTGGTTAGATGGGGAGGCAGGTAGCCTAGTGGTTAGAGGGGAGGCAGGTAGCTTAGTGGTTAGATGGGGAGGCAGGTAGCTTAGTGGTTAGATAGGGGAGGCAGGTAGCTTAGTGGTTAGATAGGGGAGGCAGGTAGCTTAGTGGTTAGAGGGGAGGCAGGTAGCTTAGTGGTTAGATGGGGAGGCAGGTAGCCTAGTGGTTAGAGGGGAGGCAGGTAGCTTAGTGGTTAGATGGGGAGGCAGGTAGCCTAGTGGTTAGAGGAGGGGGAGGCAGGTAGCTTAGTGGTTAGAGAGGGAGGCAGGTAGCTTAGTGGTTAGATGGGGGAGGCAGGTAGCCTAGTGGTTAGAGGGGAGGCAGGTAGCTTAGTGGTTAGATGGGGAGGCAGGTAGCCTAGTGGTTAGAGGGGGAGGCAGGTAGCTTAGTGGTTAGATGGGGGAGGCAGGTAGCTTAGTGGTTAGATGGGGAGGCAGGTAGCCTAGTGGTTAGAGGGGAGGCAGGTAGCCTAGTGGTTAGATGGGGGAGGCAGGTAGCCTAGTGGTTAGAGGGGGAGGCAGGTAGCCTACATAACCTCTTATAAGCTAGTCAACCTCTTATAGCCTGGCCTACCTCGTATAGCCTAGCCTACCTCCTACAGCCTAGCCTACCTCTTATAGCCCAGCCAACCTCTTATAGCCTCTTACCCTAGCCTACCTCATCGCCTCGTATAGCCTAGCCTACCACTTATACACCTAGCCTACCTTTTATACCCTATTATACCTCTTATAACCTAGCCTACCTCCTATAGGCTAGCCTACCTCTTATAGCCTCTTATACCCTAGCTTACCACATAACCTCTTATAGCCTAGCCTACCTCTTATAGCCTAGTCTACCTCTTATAGCCGTTTATACCCTAGCATACCTCTTATAACCTCCTATAGCCTAGCCAACCTCTTATAGCCTAGCCAACCTCTTATAGCCTAGCCTACCTGTTATAGCCTAGCCTACCTCCTATAGCCTAGCCTAACTCCTATAGCCTCTTATAGCCTAGCCTACCTCCTTCAGCCTAGCCTACCTCTTATAGCCCAGCCTACCTCCTATAGACTATACCCTATCATTACCCTAGAACAACTCTTATAGCCTCTTATAGCCTAGTCCACCTCTTATAGCCTAGTCTACCTCCTATAGCCTAGCCTACCTCGTATAGCCTCTTATACCCTAGCCTACCACATAACCTCTTATAGCCTAGCCTACCTCTTATAAGCTAGCCAACCTCTTATAGCCTAGCCTACCTCGTATAGCCAAGCCTACTTCCTACAGCCTAGCCTACCTCTTATAGCCTTTTTTCCCTAGCATACCTCTTATAGCCTCTTATAGCCTAGCCTACCTCGTATTGCCCGGCCTACCTCTTATAGCCCAGCCTACCTCCTATAGCCACTTATAGCCTCTTATACCCTAGCCCACCTCATCGCCTCGTATAGCCTAGCCTACCACTTATACACCTAGCCTACCTTTTATACCCTAGCATACCTCTTATAACCTAGCCTAGCTCCTATAACCTAGCCTACCTCTTATAGCCTCTTATAGCCTAGCCTATCTCCTATAGCATAGCCTACCTCTTATAGCCTCTTATAGCCTAGTCTACATGTATATCCTACTCTACCTTTTACAACATCATATAGCCTAAGCAACCTCTTATACCCTAGTCTACCTCCTATAGGCTAGCCTACCTCTTATAGCCTCTTATACCCTAGCCTACCACATAACCTCTTATAGCCTAGCCTACCTCTTATAGCCTAGTCTACCTCGTATAGCCTTTTATACCAGAACATACCTCTTATAGCCTCTTATAGCCTAGCCTATCTCTTATAGCCCAGCCTACCTCCTATAGCCTAGCATACCTCTTATAGCCTCTTATACCCTAGCCTACCTCATCGCCTCTTATAGCCTAGCCTACCACTTATACCCTAGCCTACCTCTTATACCCTAGCATACCTCTTATAGCCTCTTATAGCCTAGCCTACATTTATATCCTAGTCTACCTTTTACAACATCATATAGCCTAAGTAACCTCTTATACCCTAGTCTACCTCTTATACCCTAGCATACCTCTTATAGCCTCTTATAGCCTAGCCTACATTTATATCCTAGTCCACCTTTTAAAACATCATATAGCCTAAGTAACCTCTTATACCCTAGTCTACCTCCTATAGGCTAGCCTACCTCTTATAGCCTCTTATACCCTAGCCCACCACATAACCTCTTATAGCCTAGCCTACCTCTTATAGCCTTTTATACCCTAATATACCTCTTATAGCCTCTTATACCCTAGCCAACCTCCTATAGCCAACCTCTTATAGCCTTGTATACCCTAGCCAACCTCCTATATCCTTGCTTACCTCTTATAGCCTAGCCAACCTCTTCTAGCCTAGCCAACTTCTTCGTCTAGCCAACCTCAGATATCACATTCTTGTTGGAGAATCAGGCTAATCAGTATAAACATAATCATATTATTATACCCTGTTAGAAAAGCATATATCTGATGGTGTTCTGTTATACTGTATATCAGTGGAAATAGTTTGCCTAGTAGGATACAGAAGTTTGTATTGAGCTTCTGATTGTTAGAGAGGGGTGGGGAGCTGTAGATAATTGTGAGTTGTGTGTCTGTATTAGAGGGGGAGAGATCTGAAAGCATGTTTAATATCAAGAAAGGAAATCAACCTGCAGGAGCAATATGGATTGGAAACCATTCTCCTGTTTACTTGGAGTAATGGTGGTGTCTGCCAAGTTGGCTGGCCTAAAGGAACATTATTTACCCAGGTCTTCACTATTTGAATGTGTGGTAAACTATTAAAACCATAGATATTTGCTTTCCTTGCGGTTCATAGTTTGTTATCGTGGAGAAAGTTATCCCTTGCTCTTAATCACTTCTCTATACTGTGTCAATGTAAATGGTTGTGGTTGTTTACAAATTACACTCAGAAAAACAAAATGGGTTTTGTTTGGTTGTCGTTCATGCAGGGTTTAATTTTTTTTTAAAGTATTTTAATTGTATTAAAATATATAAAAACACAGCCACGGTCAAATACAATTTTGGGTTTTTACTGTACAGGTCAGAATCAAAGGTAATAACCACAGGTAATAACCACAGGTAGTAATCACAGGTAATAATCACAGGTAATAACCACAGGTAGTAATCACAGGTAATAACCACAGGTAGTAATTTCATGTAATAACCACAGGTAGTAATCACAGGTAATAATTCCTAATGATCCTTTTAAAAGGACTTTAGAAAAGGATCATACCATCTCTGATTCTACCATTTCAATATCAAAGCTTACAATTTTGAGACACATTAGGTTCACATTACTACAGGCTGCGTATTTCAAAGATACATTTATTGTCAACTTCTACTTAAGAACCAGTTTACATGAAGGTAATTCACAGAATTCAGAAAGCCAAAAGCTTGACTCAACATTTTGAAGAAGTCATAATTCATACATTATGCAGAAGCAGACATTGAATAAAAGGTGTATTTACAAAGGCTTCAGACCATTTAGCTCATGTGTTCAAGTTTATGTTCAAGACCAGTCTAAATGTAAAGGAAATTAAATCAGAAACCACACAGAGAGGAAGCCTGACGTAGCTTGCTAATGGGACACGCTAACGTTTCAGTCCCAATCCACTAGCCTTCTGAAAGACACTGAGAAAGACGTGGGCACTAGTTTTTACAGAAGAAACGTTCAGACAGAAATGGAATGTGTTGTGTAGACGACCAGTCATATCAGATGGTCTTGTCTAGGTCAAGTAGATTAGGGAATTGCGTTGAATCTATTCAGTATGTGTCTGGCTGAAAGCCCTGTAGAAGCTGTCTGTTTTACTACTGTAATGTTATTTAATAACCAGGAAGTCCATTAACATTGGAAAACTTTTCCTAAATCCCCTAGTTATACAGAAATCCTGTTTGGAGTATTCCGGATTCCCTGTTTATTCCCTACTCATTCAAGAAACTAGGATTTCTGGAAAACCTGGGAATTTTGGAAAAGTTATCGAAATCTTCTGTTTAGCGGTACTTTCCGACGGGGAGAGACTTGAGGCAGGTGAAGCTGTCGGGGGACTTGGACAGCAGCACTGGGTTCCCATCCAACCTCACCTCTATCAGGTTGGGTCTGATGTAGTACGTGTTGTTGCCATTACAGAACGTGTCGGAGGTGACATCAGTGATGTTGTTGTTCTGTATGGTAGAGAAAAGAGAGATGAAGAGCAGGATCACTATTACTCTAGGACAGGGATGGGCATCTTTGATGGGGTAATGAATCATGTGGGACCGCAGTGGTTCGAGGGTCTGCATACGCACATCCACACACACATGCAGTCAAGTGATTTATGCAATCAAACTATTTGTGCTGTTAAAGTACTTAAAGGTGCAATATGCAGAAATAGCTCCGCCATTTCCTGGTTGCAAAAATGTCTGTTTATGTGACAAAATCAGTGTAGAGAATTATTGTACCATCTAAACAACTGTGAAATATATTTTCCATAAACAAAAATATTGTATTTTATTCTGTTTCAAGCTGGTGGACAAAACAAAAGTAAAAACTAAACTTGAGGATGGGAAGCATAGAAATACTGCACATAAAACAGATCTACCACTTCTTAAACTTTTTTATTTTATTTCACCTTTATTTAACCAGGTAGGCTAGTTGAGAACAAGTTCTCATTTGCAACTGCGACCTGGCCAAGATAAAGCATAGCAGTGTGAACAGACAACACAGAGTTACAAATGGAGTAAACAATTAACAAGTCAATAACACAGTAGAAAAAAAGGGGAGTCTATATACATTGTGTGCAAAAGGCATGGAGGTAGGCAAATAATTACAATTTTGCAGATTAACACTGGAGTGATAAATGATCAGATGGTCATGTACAGGTAGAGATATTGGTGTGCAAAAGAGCAGAAAAGTCAATAAATAAAAACAGTATGGGGATGAGGGAGATAAAAGTTGGAGATAAAAGTCTCCAACTTCAGCGATTTTTGCAATTCGTTCCAGTCACAGGCAGCAGAGAACTGGAACGAAAGGCGGCCAAATGAGGTGTAGGCTTTAGGGATGATCAGTGAGATACACCTGCTGGAGCGCGTGCTACGGATGGGTGTTGCCATCGTGACCAGTGAACTGAGATAAGGCGGAGCTTTACCTAGCATGGACTTGTAGATGACCGGGAGCCAGTGGGTCTGGCGATGAATATGTAGCGAGGGCCAGCCTCGAGCATACAAGTCGCGGCCAGAGCATACAAGTCGCAGTGGTGGGTGGTATAAGGTGCTTTAGTGACAAAACAGATGGCACTGTGGTAAACTGCATCCAGTTTGCAGAGTAGAGTGTTGGAAGCAATTTTGTAGATGACATCGCCGAAGTCGAGGATCGGTAGGATAGTCAGTTTTACTAGGGTAAGTTTGGCGGCGTGAGTGAAGGAGGCTTTGTTGCGGAATAGAAAGCCGTCTCTTGACTTGCTTTTCGATTGGAGATGTTTGATATGAGTCTGGAAGGAGAGTTTACAGTCTAGCCAGACACCTAGGTACTTATAGATGTCCACATATTCAAGGTCAGAACCATCCAGGGTGGTGATGCTGGTCAGGCGTGCGGGTGCAGGCAGCGAACGGTTGAAAAGCATGCATTTGGTTTTACTAGCGTTTAAGAGCAGTTGGAGGCCACGGAAGGAGTGTTGTATGGCATTGAAGCTCGTTTGGAGGTTAGATAGCACAGTGTCCAAGGACGGGCCGGAAGTATATAGAATGGTGTCGTCTGCGTAGAGGTGGATCAGGGAATCGCCCGCAGCAAGAGCAACATCATTGATATATACAGAGAAAAGAGTCGGCCCGAGAATTGAACCCTGTGGCACCCCCATAGAGACTGCCAGAGGACCGGACAGCATGCCCTCCGATTTGACACACTGAACTCTGTCTGCAAAGTAATTGGTGAACCAGGCAAGGCAGTCATCCGAAAAAACGAGGCTACTGAGTCTGCCGATAAGAATATGGTGATTGACAGAGTCGAAAGCCTTGGCAAGGTCGATGAAGACGGCTGCACAGTACTATCTTTTATCGATGGCGGTTATGATATCGTTTAGTACCTTGAGCGTGGCTGAGGTGCACCCGTGACCGGCTCGGAAACCAGATTGCACAGCGGAGAAGGTACGGTGGGATTCGAGATGTTCAGTGACCTGTTTGTTGACTTGGCTTTCGAAGACCTTAGATAGGCAGGGCAGGATGGATATAGGTCTGTAACAGTTTGGGTCCAGGGTGTCTCCCCCTTTGAAGAGGGGGATGACTGCGGCAGCTTTCCAATCCTTGGGGATCTCAGACGATATGAAAGAGAGGTTGAACAGGCTGGTAATAGGGGTTGCGACAATGGCGGCGGATAGTTTCAGAAATAGAGGGTCCAGATTGTCAAGCCCAGCTGATTTGTACGGGTCCAGGTTTTGCAGCACTTTCAGAACATCTGCTATCTGGATTTGGGTAAAGGAGAACCTGGAGAGGCTTGGGCGAGTAGCTGCGGGGGGGGCGGAGCTGTTGGCCGAGGTTGGAGTAGCCAGGCGGAATGCAGGGCCTGCCGTTGAGAAATGCTTGAAGTTTTTGATAATCATGGATTTATCGGTGGTGACCGTGTAACCTAGCCTCAGTGCAGTGGGCAGCTGGGAGGAGGTGCTCTTGTTCTCCATGGACTTCAGTGTCCTAGAACTTTTTGGAGTTGGAGCTACAGGATGCAAATTTCTGCCTGAAGAAGCTGGCCTTAGCTTTCCTGACTGACTGAGTGTATTGGTTCCTGACTTCCCTGAACAGTTGCATATCGCGGGGACTATTCGATGCTATTGCAGTCCGCCACAGGATGTTTTTGTGCTGGTCGAGGGCAGTCAGGTCTGGAGTGAACCAAGGGCTGTTCTTAGTTCTGCATTTTTTGAACGGAGCATGCTTATCTAAAATGGTGAGGAAGTTACTTTTAAAGAATGACCAGGCATCCTCAACTGACGGGATGAGGTCAATGTCCTTCCAGGATACCCGGGCCAGGTCGATTAGAAAGGCCTGCTCACAGAAGTGTTTTAGGGAGCGTTTGACAGTGATGAGGGGAGGTCGTTTGACTGCGGCCCCGTAGCGGATACAGGCAATGAGGCAGTGATCGCTGAGATCCTGGTTGAAGACAGCGGAGGTGTATTTGGAGGGCCAGTTGGTCAGGATGACGTCTATGAGGGTGCCCTTGTTTACAGATTTAGGGTTGTACCTGGTGGGTTCCTTGATGATTTGTGTGAGATTGAGGGCATCTAGCTTAGATTGTAGGACTGCCGGGGTGTTAAGCATATCCCAGTTAAGGTCACCTAACAGAACAAACTCTGAAGCTAGATGGGGGGGCGATCAATTCACAAATGGTGTCCAGAGCACAGCTGGGAGCTGAGGGGGGTCGGTAGCAGGCGGCAACAGTGAGAGACTTATTTCTGGAGAGAGTAATTTTCTAAATTAGTAGTTCGAACTGTTTGGGTATGGACCTGGAAAGTATGACATTACTTTGCAGGCTATCTCTGCAGTAGACTGCAACTCCTCCCCCTTTGGCAGTTCTATCTTGACGGAAAATGTTATAGTTGGGTATGGAAATCTCAGAATTTTTGGTGGCCTTCCTGAGCCAGGATTCATTCTCATTGCTTTCAATGAGAATGACAGATCTATAAAACACATATCTATGCGAATTTGGTTGAGTCGACCAAAAAGTGACACATTGCAGCTTTAACTCTCTTATTAACTAAATGCATTTTACCAGTAGCCAGTAGCCTCTACTCTCAACAGTAAATTCCGAGTTCTGGGCCATCAGTTGCCCATCTCTGGGTAAGGGTAGTCCCTGCTCTAGGAGTTTTTCTTGATCATGTATGAGCAGGAGAAACTCAGGCCCCAGACATTAGAGCTATCCTAGACAGGAGAAACTCAGGCCCCAGACATTAGAGCTATCCTAGTCAGGAGAAACTCAGGCCCCAAGACAGCACCCGAGAGCAGAGCTATTTGACCAACATAAAGACAGCAGAGCTATTTGACCAACATAAAGACAGCAGAGCTATTTGACCAACATAAAGACAGCAGAGCTATTTGACCAACATAAAGACAGCAGAGCTATTTGACCAACATAAAGACAGCGGAGCTATTTGACCATTTCAATACTTTTTCCTGGTCAGGACAAGCAGTTCAGTTCTTCAGAGCTCAGATTTCTGGGAAACTTTGAAAACGTTTCTGAAACTTCGCTACCCCTGTCAGGATAAACTCAGATTCCATGCATGCCATTTTGAACTCATTCTGTAGTGTCTAGTCTGAGTCTAGTGTGTGGTACTGACCTGTAGGTGAATAATGCGGACGCTCTCAGGGATCACTGGCACGGCCTCCAGCACATTGTCTCCGAGGAAGAGGTTAACCAGCTGCCTCAGTTTCTGCACCAAAAGACAGAGCACAAATCACCAACCTTATTACATTTTACCTTTATTTAACGAGGCAAGTCAGTTAAGAACTAATTCTTATTTTCAATGACGGCCTAGGAACAGTGGGTTAACTGCCTGTTCAAGGGCAGATTGACACAATTGCACCTTGTCAGCTCGGGGATTTGAACTTGCAACCTTCCGGTTACAGCTCCAACGCTCTAACGCTCTAACCACTGGGCCACGCTGCTGCCAGATATATTATATTCTAAATATACGCTGATGATGATCCATCTTGAAATATCCTCTGGCACTTTTAATAGTCAGTATACAAGGATCTCAGTCCTTTTTACAACTCCATCCTTCCAACATGCTAGGGTATGTTAAGAGGGCAGGAAACGCAGCCACCTGACGAGCCACAGTCAAGCACCCAAGGTGGCTTACATTGTAGCTAGCTACACAATCCCGCAACGTCTTGAACTGTCTTACCTGACAAAGATTCCAGTGGGATGGAAACGTTGTTGTTGAGTGTCTTAATACACCACATGGGAGTATAATACACTGAAACATACCTTGAAGGCGTTGGCCTTGACCCCTTTGGTTTTGAGCTGATTGTGGTTGGCGTTGAAGGTTGTGAGCTTGCCGGGCAGCATGGGCAGCTTGACCAGATGGTTCTCAGCCAAATTGAGTTCCTCCAATAAGGTAAGCTTGAGAACGCTCCGTCCTGGATCTCAGAGATCAGGTTTCCCGTCAGGTCGATCCTCTTCAGAGTCACTGGAGATAAAATGGAATAGAACGTAGGACAAAGAACATACACTAATTCTCGAATCAGAATAGAACATAAGTTCAGAGATCAGGTTCCCTGTCAGGTCGATCCTCTTCAGAGTCTCTGGCATAGAATAGATTGGAGAAGAATAGAACTTAATTGTCGATCAGAGGTTGTAAAATTGCGAAAATGCTGTTTTATCTAACACAAGGCACTGCTAAGCTATAGCCCTCATGCTCTGATAGGAATGGTTTATCTGTAAATAAAGTAAGTTATGCAATGTTTTGACTATTTTTCAAACACAGAAATATGGATGATTCAGAACTACCCTTCTGGGAGTTTAAACTTCTGTAAATCTAAAACCGGGATAGAGACCGAGAGAGTTTGCCAGACATTCCGTTTCGCCAGCTTTAAATCCAGATGTGCCTCTACTTATGTCAGTAAAGGGCCAGGCCTCGAGGGGCCCACATAACATCCACAAACACATGCCCAACCAAAGGAAGCATTTAGATGTCTACAGACCCTTCGCAAGGCCAAGAAAATGTCCATCTGTTATCTTTCTTTCATCCCTGAATGAATATTCCTCTGTATATGTTGGACATGTTCAGTAGTATTATATATGTAGGGCATGTTCCAGTAGTTTTACTTCCCAGGTTTCTAGAAATCCTGTATTTCCCAGATATATGATATATAGATAGATATATCCCAGATATATGATATATATAAGATATCTGGCTTCAGGTGAAAATAAGCAAGGAGAGAATCCTCCAACTAGGACATTTGGTGAAATCAGTGAACTTCATATCTATTAACTTCCTGTATGTTTCAACCCCGACTCACCGATTTCTGCAAAGTCTTTATTGGTGATCTTGTTGATCTTGTTATAGCGGGCGTAGAGGTAGGCAGTCTCCTTGGGCAGGGTGGGCACAGCAGTCATCTCAGGAACAACTTCCTCACAGTACACAGAGCCGGTCAGACACACACACAGCAGGCATGTGGGCAGCTCTGGAGACACAGAACACACAGGATGGATGGATGGATGGATGGATGGATGGATGGATGGATGGATGTCATGGATGTCATGGGTGGATGGATGGATGGATGGATGGATGGATGGATGGATGGATGGATGTCATGGGTGGATGGATGGATGGATGGATGGATGGATGTCATGGGTGGATGGATGGATGGATGGATGGATGGATGGATGGATGGATGGATGGATGGATGGATGGATGTCATGGGTGGATGGATGGATGGATGGATGGGATGGATGGATGGATGGATGGATGGATGGATGGATGGATGGATGGATGGATGGATGGATGGATGGATGGATGTCATGGATGTCATGGGTGGATGGATGGATGGATGGATGGATGGATGGATGGATGGATGGATGGATGTCATGGATGTCATGTCATGGTGGATGGATGGATGGATGGATGGATGGATGTCATGGATGTCATGGATGGATGGATGGATGGATGGATGGATGGATGGATGGATGGATGGATGGATGTCATGGATGTCATGGGTGGATGGATGGATGGATAGATGGATGGATGGATGGATGGATGTCATGGATGGATGGATGGATAGATGGATGGATGGATGGATAGATGGATGGATGGATGGATAGATCAGTGAGGATCACCACTTTATTTTAAGAATGTGAAATGTCAAAATAATAGTAGGGAGAATTATTTATTTCATCACATTCCCAGTGTGTCAGAAGTTTACATACACTCAATAAGTATTTGGTAGCATTGCCTTTAAATTGTTTAACATGGAAAAAACGTTTCGGGTAGCATTCCACAAGCTTCCCACAATAAGTTGGGTGAATTTTGACTCATTCCTCCTGACAGAGCTGGTGTAACTGAGTCAGATTTGTAGGCCTCCTTGCTCGCACACACTTTTTCAGTTCTGACCACAAATGTTCTATGTGATTGAGGTCAGGGCTTTGTGATGGCCACTCAAGGACCTTGACTTTGTTGTCCTTAAGATATTTTGCCACAACTTTGGAAGTATGCTTGGGGTCATTGTCTATTTGGAAGACCCATTTGCGACCAAGCTTTAACTTTCTGACTGATGTCTTAAGATGTTGCTTCATTATATCCACATATTTGTCCACCTCATGATGCCATCTATTTTGTGAAGTGCACCAGTCCCTCCTGCAGCAAAGCACCCCAAAAGATGATGCTGCCACCCCCATGCTTCACGGTTGGGATGGTGTTCTTCGGCTTGCAAGCCTCCCCTTTTCCTCCAAACATATCGATGGTCATTATGGCCAAACAGTTCTATTTTGTTTCATCAGACCAGAGGACATTTCTCCAAAAGGTACCATCTTTGTCCCCATGTGCAGTTGCAAACCGTAGTCTGGCGTTTTTATGGTGATTTTGGAGCAGTGGCTTCTTCCTTGCTGAGCGGCCTTTCAGGTTATTTTGATATAGGACTTGTTTTACTGTGGATATAGATACTTTTGTACCTGTTTCCTCCAGCATCTTCCATCCTGCCCTGCCTATCTAAGGTCTTCGAAAGCCAAGTCAACAAACAGGTCACTGAACATCTCGAATCCCACCGTACCTTCTCCGCTGTGCAATCTGGTTTCCGAGCCGGTCACGGGTACACCTCAGCCACGTTCAAGGTACTAAACGATATCATAACCGCCATCGATAAAAGACAGTACTGTGCAGCCGTCTTCATCGACCTTGCCAAGGCTTTCGACTCTGTCAATCACCATATTCTTATCGGCAGACTCAGCAGCCTCGGTTTTTCGGATGACTGCCTTGCCTGGTTCACCAATTACTTTGCAGACAGAGTTCAGTGTGTCAAATCGGAGGGCATGCTGTCCGGTCCTCTGGCAGTCTCTATGGGGGTGCCACAGGGTTCAATCCTCGGGCCGACTCTTTTCTCTGTATATATCAATGATGTTGCTCTTGCTGCGGGCGATTCCCTGATCCACCTCTACGCAGACGACACCATTCTATATACTTCCGGCCCGTCCTTGGACACTGTGCTATCTAACATCCAAACGAGCTTCAATGCCATACAACACTCCTTCCGTGGCCTCCAACTGCTCTTAAACGCTAGTAAAACCAAATGCATGCTTTTCAACCGTTCGCTGCCTGCACCCGCACGCCTGACCAGCATCACCACCCTGGATGGTTCTGACCTTGAATATGTGGACATCTATAAGTACCTAGGTGTCTGGCTAGACTGTAAATTCTCCTTCCAGACTCATATCAAACATCTCCAATCGAAAATCAAGTCAAGAGACGGCTTTCTATTCCGCAACAAAGCCTCCTTCACTCACGCCGCCAAACTTACCCTAGTAAAACTGACTATCCTACCGATCCTCGACTTCGGCGATGTCATCTACAAAATTGCTTCCAACACTCTACTCAGCAAACTGGATGCAGTTTATCACAGTGCCATCCGTTTTGTCACCTCATTTGGCCGCCTTTCGTTCCAGTTCTCTTCTGCCTGTGACTGGAACGAATTGCAAAAATCGCTGAAGTTGGAGACTTTTATCTCCCTCACCAACTTCAAACATCTGCTATCTGAGCAGCTAACCGATCGCTGCAGCTGTACATAGTATATCGGTAAATAGCCCACCCATTTTTACCTACCTCATCCCCATACTGTTTTTATTTATTGACTTTTCTGCTCTTTTGCACACCAATATCTCTACCTGTACATGACCATCTGATCATTTATCACTCCAGTGTTAATCTGCAAAATTGTAATTATTTGCCTACCTCCTCATGCCTTTTGCACACAATGTATATAGACTCCCCTTTTTTTTCTACTGTGTTATTGACTTGTTTATTGTTTACTCCATGTGTAACTCTGTGTTGTCTGTTCACACTGCTTTGCTTTATCTTGGCCAGGTCGCAGTTGCAAATGAGAACTTGTTCTCAACTAGCCTACCTGGTTAAATAAAGGTGTTCTCAACTAGCCTACCTGGTTAAATAAAGGTGAAATAAAATTGTAAAAAATAAAAAAAGGTCCTTTGCTGTAGTTCTGGGATTGATTTGCACTTTTCACACCAAAGTACATTCATCTCTAGGAGACAGAACGCATCTCCTTCCTGAGCGGTATGATGGCTGTGTGGTCCCATGGTGTTTATACTTGCGTACTATTGTTTGTACAGATGAACCTGGTACCTTCAGGCGTTTGGAAATTGCTCCCAAGGATGAACCAGACCTGTGGAAGTCTACCATTTTTTCTGAGGTCTTGACTGATTT
The DNA here is from genome assembly GCF_018296145.1 of Oncorhynchus tshawytscha. Lineage (NCBI taxonomy): Eukaryota > Metazoa > Chordata > Actinopteri > Salmoniformes > Salmonidae > Oncorhynchus > Oncorhynchus tshawytscha. The sequence continues at coordinate 1,478,540 of NC_056430.1, read as the reverse complement.
CTTTTGATTTTCCCATGATGTCAAGCAAAGAGGCACTGAGTTTGACGGTAGGCCTTGAAATACATCCACAGGTACACCTCCAATTGACTCAAATGATGTCAATTAGCCTATCAGAAGCTTCTAAAGCCATGACATCATTTTCGGGAATTTTCCAAGCTGTTTAAAAGGCACAGTCAACTTAGTGTATGTAAACTTCTGACCCACAATAAGTTAAATAATCTGTCTGTAAACAATTGTTGGAACAATTACTTGTGCCATGCAGATAGCACTTTGAGGCTATTGTAGTTGCAAAGGTTGCTTTCGTTGGTGTGTGTGTGTGTGTGTGTGTGTGCGTGTGCGTTTGTGTGCGTGCATGTGTTCGTGTCTGGTCTTCTCCCAGGCCGACAGGAAACCCACACAAACACAGCAGACAGAAAGACAGACAAGCCAGGCAGACAGATATGCAGACACACAAGCAGACACACAGGCAGACATGGTGCATGACAGCTTCCATTTAGTGCTGTTGTGTGTTCCCTTTGCTATCCCACACAGCTAGGCAGTATATCAGGAAAGAGAGTGAGTCTGGGAGAGGAAGAGGGAAGGAGAAAGAGAGTGAGTCTGGGAGAGGAAGAGGCAGGGAGAGGCATGGATAGACAGGAAGACAAAGACTGAGGCAGGTAGAGAGGGAGAGGCATGGGGAGACGGAGACAAAGACTGAGGCAGGTAGAGAGGAAGAGGCATGGGGAGACAGGGAGACAAAGACTGAGGCAGGTAGAGAGGGAGAGGCATGAGGAGACAAAGACTGAGGCAGGTAGAGAGGGAGAGGCATGGGGAGACAGGGAGACAAAGACAGGGAGAGAGGCAGGGAGAGAGGGAGAGTCAAAGGGAGAGACCAGTATGGATGGAGAGAGAAGAGGAGGAATGAAGAGGCAGAGAGAGACCAGTATGGACAGAGGGAGAAGGGGAGGGAGGAAGAGGCAGCGAGGGATGAAGAGGCAGAGAGAGACCAGTATGGACAGATGAAGGGGAGGGAGGAAGAGGCAGGGAGGGAGGAACAAGAAAGCTAAAGTAGCTATCTTACCTGAGGCTGGGGCATCGTCTGGTTCATCAGCAGGCAGGAAGACCATGCTGGAGTCATAGTCCTCTCCCAGCCACAACACTGCTGCCTCTCTCTAGTGGAGGATAGAGTCACACTGTTAGGATTAACACTGTAGAGTAACATTTAGGATTAATACTGTAGAGTAACATTTAGGATTAATACTGTAGAGTAACATTTAGGATTAACACTGTAGAGTAACATTTAGGATTAATACTGTAGAGTAACATTTAGGATTAATACTGTAGAGTCACACTGTTAGGATTAACACTGTAGAGTAACATTTAGGATTAATACTGTAGAGTAACATTTAGGATTAATACTGTAGAGTAACATTTAGGATTAACACTGTAGAGTAACATTTAGGATTAATACTGTAGAGTAACATTTAGGATTAATACTGTAGAGTCACACTGTTAGGATTAACACTGTAGAGTAACATTTAGGATTAACACTGTAGAGTCACACTGTTAGGATTAACACTGTAGAGTAACATTTAGCTGTAGAGTCACACTGTTAGGATTAACACTGTAGAGTAACATTTAGGATTAATACTGTAGAGTAACATTTAGGATTAATACTGTAGAGTAACATTTAGGATTAATACTGTAGAGTAACATTTAGGATTAATACTGTAGAGTCACACTGTTAGGATTAACACTGGAGTCAGTTAGGATTAACACACTTTAGTTAGGATTAACACTGTAGAGTAACATTTAGGATTAACACTGTAGAGTAACATTTAGGATTAATACTGTAGAGTAACATTTAGGATTAACACTTTAGGATTAATACTGTAGAGTAACATTTAGGATTAACACTGTAGAGTAACATTTAGGATTAATACTGTAGAGTAACATTTAGGATTAACACTGTAGAGTCAACTGTTAGGATTAACACTGTAGAGTCACACTGTTAGGATTAACACTGTAGAGTAGGATTAACACTGTAGAGTAACATTTAGGATTAACACTGTAGAGTCACACTGTTAGGATTAACACTGTAGAGTCACACTGTTAGGATTAACACTGTAGAGTAACATTTAGGATTAACACTGTAGAGTAACATTTAGGATTAACACTGTAGAGTACACTGTTAGGATTAACACTGTAGAGTCACACTTTAGGATTAACACTGTAGAGTAACATTTAGGATTAATACTGTAGAGTAACATTTAGGATTAACACTGTAGAGTAACATTTAGGATTAACACTGTAGAGTCACACTGTTAGGATTAACACTGTAGAGTAACATTTAGGATTAATACTGTAGAGTCACACTTTAGGATTAACACTGTAGAGTCACACTGTAGGATTAACACTGTAGAGTCACACTTTAGGATTAACACTGTAGAGTAACATTTAGGATTAATACTGTAGAGTCACACTGTTAGGATTAACACTGTAGAGTCACACTGTTAGGATTAACACTGTAGAGTAACATTTAGGATTAACACTGTAGAGTAACATTTAGGATTAATACTGTAGAGTCACACTGTTAGGATTAACACTGTAGAGTAACATTTAGGATTAATACTGTAGAGTAACATTTAGGATTAATACTGTAGAGTCACACTGTTAGGATTAACACTGTAGAGTCACACTGTTAGGATTAACACTGTAGAGTAACATTTAGGATTAATACTGTAGAGTAACATTTAGGATTAATACTGTAGAGTAACATTTAGGATTAATACTGTAGAGTAACATTTAGGATTAATACTGTAGAGTAACATTTAGGATTAATACTGTAGAGTAACATTTAGGATTAATACTGTAGAGTAACATTTAGGATTAATACTGTAGAGTCACACTGTTAGGATTAACACTGTACATTTAGGATTAATACTGTAGAGTAACATTTAGACTGATTAATACTGTAGAGTCACACTGTTAGGATGAACAGGTGTAGAGTAACATTCATTAGGATTAATACAGAGTAACATTTAGGAACTGCAGACCCGTCAAACTCAACTCTGGACCTCAAAGACAGTTCAACTGTTTTTTTTTTCATTGTTTTCAATCAGGGACTGATTTAGACTTGTGACACCAGGTGTATGAAATTCATTATCAGACAGAACAGAAAACCAGCAGGGTCCACACTTGGTAGGGAAATAGTTCAATCCCCTGCTGCAGACCATGCTGGAGTCACAGTCCCTCCCCAGCCACAGGGCTTCTACCTCTCTCTGGGTGGGAACAGACCTGCTACCTGCAGACCTACTCTCTCTGGGTGGGAACAGACCTGCTACCTCTCTCTGGGTGGGAACAGACCTGCTACCTCTCTCTGGGTGGGAACAGACCTGCTACCTCTCTCTGGGTGGGAACAGACCTGCTACCTCTCTCTGGGTGGGAACAGACCTGCTACCTCTCTCTGGGTGGGAACAGACCTGCTACCTCTCTCTGGGTGGGAACAGACCTGCTACCTCTCTCTGGATGGGAACAGAACTGCTAACAGACCTCTACTCTCTCTGGATGGGAACAGAACTGCTACAACAGACCTGCTACCTCTCTCTGGATGGGAACAGAACTGCTACCTCTCTCTGGATGGGAACAGACCCACACACTTATGAAAACTAGACTCCAAAGAGTCAATGTGGAGGCTATATACAGGGGGTTCTGGTACAGGGTCAATGTAGAGGCAACCTTCTCCACTACAGCCTTGTCGATGAGAATGGGGGCTTGTCGATGAGAATGGGCTTGCTCAGTCCTCCTCTTTCTGAAGTCCACAATCCCAGATATCCTAATCCCTCCTTATTTCGGACATCTTTCAACCGGGATTTCTGTAAAACCTGGGAATTTTCGGGATGTTACTGTAATTTTGACATACGGTATACCTGTGCACGCAACCTCTCAGTTCAGTTGGTCATATGGTGGAAGAAACTGTAACACCAAGTACTTTATATTGGCTTCCCTGAAGAACTGACTGTTTCTGTCATAGTTTGTTGTTGTATTTTGGAGAGCACAGATGTACTGTGATCTTCCAGCTTCTCTAGCCATCTGGCAGAAACATCAACTTTGAGGTTTTGTTAGCATTGTTTGACTTTGGTGTCTTTCAGGAGTATACACTCTTCACTTCTTTTAGTAAAACTAACTAAAAGCTGTTTAGATTCTTATTCCAGAAGTCTCTATTATTCCATTGCTGGGCATTTCAGTTGCAGCATAACAGCAGTCCAGAATATCTTACCCATACAGTTGCTTGTGAAAGTATTCACCCCCCTTGGCATTTTTTCTATTTTGATGCCCTACAACCTGGAATTAAAATTGAGGGGGCTTACTTTGGCACTTTGAAGATGCAAAATATTTTTTCTTATGAAACAAACAAGAAATAAGATAAAAACAACAGAAAACTTGAGCGTGCAAAACTATTCCCCCCCCTTTTTGAAGAAAATTACAGCTGCAAGTCTCTTGGGATATGTCTCCATCAGCTTGGCACATCTAGCCAGTGGGATTTTTAGCCATTCTTCAAGGCAAAACTGCTCTTTCAAGTTCAAAATCAAATCAAATCAAATTTTATTTGTCACATACACATGGTTAGCAGATGTTAATGCGAGTGTAGCGAAATGCTTGGATGGGTTCCGCTGGTGTACAGCAATCTTTAAGTCATACCACAGATTCTCAATTGGATTTAGGTCTGGGCTTTGACAAGGCCATTCCAAGACGTTTAAATGTTTTCCCTTTAAACCACTTATAACCCAACCCTGATCTGTACTTCTCCACAACTTTGTCCCTGACCTGTTTGGAGAGCTCCTTGGTCTTCATGGGGCCGTTTGCTTGATGGTGCCCCTGGCTTTGCGGTGTTGCCGACTCTGGGGCCTTTCAGGACAGGTGGAAAAATACTGAGCTCATGTGACAGATCATGTGACACTTAGATTGTACACAGGTGGACTTTATTTAACTAATTATGTAACTTCTGAAGGTAATTGGTTGTACCAGATCTTATTCAGGGGCTTCATAGCAAAGGGTGTGATAATATATGCACGCACCATTTTTCCGTTTTTCATTTTAAATTTGTATGTTATTTTTTAAATTTCACTTCACCAATTTGGACTATTTTGTGTATGTCCATTACATGAATTCCAAATAAAAATCCATTTGAATGACAGGTTGTAATGCAACAAAATAGGAAAAATGCCAAGGGAGATGAATACTTTTGCAAGGCACTGTAGCTGTTAACCCTGAACTATTTAGCCACTGGAAGCCTAACCCAGCAGAGCAGAGGAGTCATGACTTGTTTCTGTCCAGGTGTTCACTTGCCTGTTCTGGTAAAATAACTACTCCCCCAGTTCTCCAGTACCTGAGCCATGACCTCCTGGCATCTGGACCAGGGGAGCTGTTTGGATGGGAGTTTTCCAGACAGGAACCTGAGCCATGACCTCCTGGCATCTGGACCAGGGGTGCTGTTTGGAGTTCTCCAGACAGAAACCTCAGTTATGTGCCATTTTAATGTTACCTAAACATTGTAGGAATGTTAACTGTGTTCTGGGTGAGCCCTGATCTTTGGCCCCTTCTTTGGCTTCAGAACCAGGGATGAGCCTTGGAATTTAAGCATACCTAACGTCCATGGAACATTCAAGCCCTGAGCTTTTTTGGCCCCTTGGCAGAAGGAGGAGGGCCCCCTTGGCAGGAGGAAGAGGGCCCCTTGGGGGGAGGAGGAGGAGGGCCCCTTGGCGGGAAGAGGAGGAGGGCCCCTTGGCGGGAAGAGGAGGAGGGCCCCTGGGCGGGAGGAGGGCCCCTTGGCGGGAGGAGGAGGATGGCCCCTTGGCGGGAGGAGGAGGAGGGCCCCTTGGCAGGAGGAGGAAGAAGGCCCCTTGGCAGGAGGAGGAAGAGGGCTCCTTGGCAGGAGGAGGGCCCCATGGCAACTGTTTGGATGGGAGTTCCAGACTGGAATCTCAGTTCTGCTCCATGGGGACTCCATTAGATCGTTGCCTAACATTGTAGAAACATTCACTGTTTTCTTGGCTGCCAGACCAGGGCTGCTGTGAGTTCCTAGACTGCTTCTGCTCCATTGGGACTCCATTGTTTACCTACAGTACCTTACTCCAACATAACCTAACATTATAGGAACGTTAACTGTTTGCTGGGTGAGAATTGAGCGCTGACCTCTTAGCAAGGGGAAAAGCAGGGCCCCTTGGCTTCAGAGACAGGACTGCTGTTTGGATAGGGGTTCACTGCTTCATACCTCAACTCAGTTGGAGACTCCCGCAGCAACCAAACTACATTTGGACTCCATTGGAATGTTACCCAAAGTTATAGGAATGTTAACTGTTTGCTGAGTGAGCCCTGAATCCTGGCCCCTTGGCAGCTAAACCAGGCATGTTGTTTGGAAAGGAGCTCAGCAGACTGGAACCAGCCTGATTGTCATGAGCCCTTGAGGCAGAACTCAGCGCTTTCCGCTAGATGGGTCAGCTGCTAAGTAAAATTGGCTATATTGTAAAAATTCATGAAAACTAAAATGTGCTTTTTGGTCTTAATTTAAAGGAACAATTCACCCCTTTTGAGTATAGTTTTAGTGCATTTCTGAATTATGTTATATTGATTCCCGGGGTCATTTCATGTTTATCTGAGATATTCTCCGTTCAAGCAAGCAGAAATACAGCCAGTAAAATGAGTATAATGAGTTTGCATCATATGGGTGAATCTTTGCTTTAAGGTTAGGGTTAGGCATAAGGGCTCGCAGTGTTAGGGTTAGGTTTAAAATAAAATTGTATGACTTCATGAGTCAAATCAATAAATGCCAAACTGCGTTCTGTTCAGCTGGAGCTTTGGAATGTTACCTAATATTCAAGGACATTCAAGGAGCCTGAACTGTTTTCTGGGTGATCTCTGACCTCTGGCCCCTTAGCAGAAGGAGTTGGGCCCCTTGGAAGCTGAAGCAGGGCTTATCCAACCTGGAACCTCCATTCTACTAGAGCAGTGGAACCTCCATTCTACTAGGGCAGTGGAACCTCCATTCTACTGCGGCAGTGGAACCTCCATTCTACTAGGGCAGTGGAACTTCCATTCTACTGGGGCAGTGGAACCTCCATTCTACTAGGGCAGTGGAACCTCCATTCTACTAGGGCAGTAGAACCTCCATTCTACTAGGGCAGTGGAACCTCCATTCTACTAGGGCAGCGGAACCTCCATTCTACTAGGGCAGTGGAACCTCCATTCTACTAGGGCAGTGGAACCTCCATTCTACTAGGGCAGTAGAACCTCCATTCTACTAGGGCAGTGGAACCTCCATTCTACTAGGGCAGCGGAACCTCCATCCTACGGGTGCAGTGGAATCTCCATTCTACTGGGGCAGTAGAACCTCCATTCTACTGGGGCAGTGGAACCTCCATTCTACTAGGGCAGTGGAACCTCCATTCTACTAGGGCAGTGGAACCTCCATTCTACTAGGGCAGTGGAGACTCCATTCTACTAGGGCAGTGGAACCTCCATTCTACTAGGGCAGTGGAACCTCCATTCTACTAGGGCAGTGGATCCTCCATTCTACTAGGGCAGTGGAACCTCCATCCTACTAGGGCAGTGGAGACTCCATTCTACTGGGGCAGTGGAACCTCCATTCTACTAGGGCAGTGGAACCTCCATTCTACTAGGGCAGTGGAGACTCCATTCTACTAGGGCAGTGGATCCTCCATTCTACTAGGGCAGTGGAACCTCCATTCTACTGGGGCAGTGGAACCTCCATTCTACTAGGGCAGTGGAACCTCCATTCTACTAGGGCAGTGGAATCTCCATTCTACTAGGGCAGTGGAACCTCCTTTCTACTAGGGCAGTGGAACCTCCATTCTACTAGGGCAGTGGTACCTCCATTCTACTGGGGCAGTAGAACCTCCATTCTACTGGGGCAGTGGAACCTCCATTCTACTGGGGCAGTGGAACCTCCATTGTACTGGGGCAGTGGAACCTCCATTCTTCTAGGGCAGTGGAACCTCCATTCTACTAGGGCAGTGGATCCTCTATTCTACTAGGGCAGTGGATCCTCCATTCTACTAGGGCAGTGGAACCTCCATTCTACTGGGGCAGTGGAACCTCCATTCTACTAGGGCAGTGGAACCTCCATTCTACTGGGGCAGTGGAACCTCCATTCTACTAGGGCAGTGGAACCTCCATTCTACTAGGGCAGTGGAACCTCCATTCTACTAGGGCAGTGGAACCTCCATTCTACTAGGGCAGTGGAACCTCCATTCTACTAGGGCAGTGGTACCTCCATTCTACTGGGGCAGTAGAACCTCCATTCTACTGGGGCAGTGGAACCTCCATTCTACTGGGGCAGTGGAACCTCCATTGTACTGGGGCAGTGGAACCTCCATTCTTCTAGGGCAGTGGAACCTCCATTCTACTAGGGCAGTGGATCCTCTATTCTACTAGGGCAGTGGATCCTCCATTCTACTAGGGCAGTGGAACCTCCATTCTACTGGGGCAGTGGAACCTCCATTCTACTAGGGCAGTGGAACCTCCATTCTACTGGGGCAGTGGAACCTCCATTCTACTAGGGCAGTGGAACCTCCATTCTACTAGGGCAGTGGAACCTCCATTCTACTAGGGCAGTGGATCCTCCATTCTACTAGGGCAGTGGAACCTCCATCCTAATAGGGCAGTGGAGACTCCATTCTGCTGGGGCAGTGGAACCTCCATTCTACTAGGGCAGTGGAACCTCCATTCTACTAGGGCAGTGGAGACTCCATTCTACTAGGGCAGTGGATCCTCCATTCTACTAGGGCAGTGGAACCTCCATTCTACTGGGGCAGTGGAACCTCCATTCTACTGGGGCAGTGGAACCTCCATTCTACTGGGGCAGTGGAACCTCCATTCTTCTAGGGCAGTGGAACCTCCATTCTACTAGGGCAGTGGATCCTCCATTCTACTAGGGCAGTGGATCCTCCATTCTACTAGGGCAGTGGAACCTCCATTCTACTGGGGCAGTGGAACCTCCATTCTACTAGGGCAGTGGAACCTCCATTCTACTAGGGCAGTGGAACCTCCATTCTACTAGGGCAGTGGAGACTCCATTCTACTGGGGCAGTGGAACCTCCATTCTACTAGGGCAGTGGAACCTCCATTCTTCTAGGGCAGTGGAACCTCCATTCTTCTAGGGCAGTGGAACCTCCATTCTACTAGGGCAGTGGATCCTCCATTCTACTAGGGCAGTGGAACCTCCATCCTACTAGGGCAGTGGAACCTCCATTCTACTAGGGCAGTGGAACCTCCATTCTACTAGGGCAGTGGAACCTCCATTCTACTAGGGCAGTGGAACCCTACTGTGCTGACTAATCACAACCACTATGAGTCTGGACTGAGTCTGGAGCTCTGGACAGACAGCCCAGCCAACCGCTTTCAAATCATTCCCTAATGGCACAGATTTCACCCGGCAGGAATTAGACTAGGGGATAGAGAAATTAGACTCGGACTGTCATCCAAATCGGACTGTTACAGTGAAGTGGGACTGAGGCCAATGGCTATGGTTTGATTTGCTACTGACATAATAATATAGACCAGTTGTTATTGCTGAGGCATTGTTAAATAATGCATGAATAAGACAACGTTTGCATACAACTAAAAAAATAGAATGTTCAAAGGAAAGTAGATTATTTGTTTTCAAAGTATAAAACAAGCAACTGGTTATGTAATGATTTGCCTCTAATTACATGGTATATATATATATATATATATACACACACACAGTACCAGTCATTCCAGGGTTTTTCTTTATTTTTACTATTTTCTACATTGTAGAATAACAGTGAAGACATCCAAACTATGAAATAATACATATGGAATCATGTAGTAACCAAAAAAGTGTTTAAACAAATCAAAATATGTTTTATGTTGAAGATTCTTCAAAGTAGCCACCCTTTGCATTAATGACAGCTTTGCTCACTCTTGGCATTATTTTCATAACTGGAAAAGAAGACTGATATAAAAAAAAATACATCTTACCTTAGACCTCCTTGCTTCCAGATAAACTTCTCTATCGAACAATACATCCTGTTGTTTCAGTCGGAGCGTTGAATCCTGGTTAAAGTGTTTCCCAGTCAAGGAGATCACCCACGGTGACAGTATAACGGAGAAGAGTAACATTCTCACAGTTCCCATCGTGTCTGTGCTGTGGTGTGCTACCTAGCTGGAAGCTGTGGTAAAGTGTGAGGAGGCAGTGCAAGCTATGGGCTAGTAGTAGTAGTAGTAGTAAGTTGTTTTCTCAGTGGCAGGCTGTGTGTAAAATGTGATTGGTCAAATCAGTATTTAAAGCCTGCACACGGAGATTCTTGAAGCACGGGAGAGTTTATGGAACAGACTTTAACCCCTTGGTTGCAAGTTTAGACAGAGGGAAACACCTCCTCTCCACTCAGCTGCTGCTGCTAGTCACTATGTCACTATGGTTATTGTGAGTAACCTAATTTATGTTCCTTTAACTCCGCCTTCTAGTGAGTTTATACAAACTGTTATCTCCTACCATTCTGATGGATTGGAGACTGTCAGAAAACATGGTTGTAACGTTAATCATTTGGTTGTTTTTCCATTGTTTACCTCAAGGCAGATGCCACTGGGGCAGAGTGGCCCACACTCATTGAATATGGCGCGTTTAAATGTTAGAACAATCACAATGTTAGAGCATTTCTCGTGAATGTATTTTATTTATCTAGACCTTATTTTACCAGGTAAGTTGACTGAAAACACATTCTCATTTACAGCAACGACCTGGGGAATAGTTAAAGGGGAGAGGAGGGGGATGAATGATCCAATTGGAAGCTGGGGATGATTAGCTGACCATGATGGTATGAGGGCTAGATTGGGAATTTAGCCAGGACACCGGGGTTAACACCCCTACTCTCACAATAAGTGCCATTGGATCTTAAGTTTTCACAGAGAGTCAGGACACCTGTTTAATATCCCATCCGAAGACAGGACTTCACACAGGGCAATGTCCCCAATCACTGCTGCCGGCCCCGGCCTGCTAACTGCTAGCTGACCTGCCCGGTCTGTAACTACTAGCCCATGCTAACTGCTTGCTTGCTAACCTGGCCTGCTATCTGCTAGCTGACCTGCACGGTCTGTAACTGCTAGCCCATGCTAACTGCTTGCCGTACCCTTATCCTACTTCTCCTCTGTTCCTCTGGTGATGTGGAGGTTAATCCAGGCCCTGCAGTGCCTAGCTCTACTCCCACCCCCCAGGTGCTCTCATTTGTTGACTTCTGTAAACGTAAAAGCCTTGGTTTCATGCATGTAAACATTAGAAGCCTACTCCCTAAGTTTGTTTTACTCACTGCTTTAGCACACTCTGCCAACTCAGATGTCTTAGCCGTGTCTGAATCCTGGCTTAGGAAAACCACCAAAAACCCTGAAATCTCCATTCCTAACTATAACGTTTTCCGCCAAGATAGAACTGCCAAAGGGGGCGGCATTGCAATCTACTGCAAAGATAGTAATACAGAACTCTGCAGGCTATCTAAGTCTGTAACCAAACAATTTGAGCTTCTACTTCTAAAAATTCACCTTTCCAGAAACAAGTCTCTCACTGTTGTCGCTTGCTATAGACCACCCTCTGCCCCCAGCTGTGCCCTCGATACCATATGTGAATTGATTGCCCCCATCTATCTTCTGAGCTTGATGCCCTCAATTTCACACAAATTATCAATGAACCTACCAGGTACAACCCCAAATCAGTAAACACGGGCACCCTCATAGATGTCTAACTATTTCGCCCTCCAAATACACCTCTGCTGTTTTCAATCAAGATCTCAGTGATCACTGCCTCGTTGCCTGCATCCGTAATGGGTCTGCGACCAAGCGACTACAGTGCCAC